>NC_134484.1:482497168-482784668 GCF_040206685.1 Ascaphus truei
CAGGAGGGTTTATTTACAAGGTACAAAGCAGGAACAGGGTTAACTCATAACATAAAACAGAAACAAAACCTATCTCCTTCCAGGAGTTCTGACTAACACAGCTTAGTCCCTAACTAACTGTGGGAGAACTAAACTCTTTCCCCACTCTACACACTGTACCTGCAGCTTTCACTTTGCAGTCTCTCACAGAGCTGTCTGTGTGTGTGCCTTCAGATCAGCGCAGCAGCAGCAACAGGAAACTGTATGTGCTGCCTTTTAAATTGCAGCTCATTAATTAGGGCTCCGGTGAGAGGGAAGGAAACACACCTTGGAAGGTGCTGGGTCCTCTGTACCTCCCCTCAAACATCTTTTGCTTCAATACATCACAATGAGTAAAGATAAAGTGATTCATGACAGTACAAGTGGTAATAACTTTGCTGGGAATCAATTCATCAATTGTTTAACTACTTTTGTTGTATATGCAATTAATTGTCCATGTCAACTTTTATAAATTGGGAAAACTATTATAGACCTTAAAGTGCGTATTTGTGAGCATATTAATGGGATCAAAAATGCACAATCAAATTTAGATAGGGGTAAAACTATCCACAACTTAGCCCAGCATTTTCTATCACACCATGAAGGAAAAGTTGACACATTACGTTTTAGGGGAATTGAGGTTATCCCTAGAGACCCTAGCAGGGGGGATAGGGAGAATTTCCTTCTCCAGAGGAAACAATATTGGATTTACATTTTGGGTATTAAATCACCTGGAGGGCTTAATGAGCTTATTTATTTAGCCCCATTTTTGAAATAAATAATGTATGGTCCCCAGTTCATTGGGATCCAGTCACTTCGCAATTTTCACTATTTTTTTTCATTTATTTCAATTATGAGGTGTGTTCGTTTTCATATATATATATAGATATATTCTCTACCAAATCATCTGGGGCTTTTCTATTGTAGATCATTTATATTATGGTCAATTTATTATGTTCTTGGTTTGGGTTGTCTATATGTAATTATGTTGAAATTATGTCATTACCAATTACATTTTTGATGAGATGTTTACTAAAATGTTTACTAAATAATTATATGCTATCTAATTTTTAGTCAGCTATTTAGATGTATGCCTACTTTATGATTATTATGTTTGAGATAGGTATTGTTTGTTTTTTGTGGATTTATATATTCATATGGTTTTATACATGATGTTTTATATATGATGTAATATATGTGTGCATATATGTAATATGTAGATGTATTATATAGGGCAATGTAACAATGAATTAAGAGGATTGCCCATTGTGTTGTGTTTTTATATGGGTGTGTATATATATATATTTTTGAAACCATTGTATGTCCCTGTGTGTCTAGGGACAATCTGATTGGTCCGTTGGTCCGTCACTCCACCTCGGGCCAATCTGATTGCTCTCTCGGGCCGGCCGCCCTCCCACGCCTCTCATTGGTCACACTCACCAGCCGCTTACACAGATACCCATGGGCATCGGCGCCGCCGCCTCACCTCTCCCCACACTCCCCCAACACCTCCTTCACAGCAAACCCCAACATCCCGGACCCGTCAGCACCGCTACCCACGGGCATCGCCGCACGTTCCTTGGTGCCACTGCCTCACCTCTCCCCACCCCCCCTCACAGCAAACCCCAGCCTCCCCGCTACCCACTAGCAGCGGCGCCCGCTCCTCGGCGCCGCCGCCTCACCTTGACTATCACACCCGACCGTCGCCTCTCACCCTGCCGCACACCTCTCCCTCTGCTGCCTCTCTCCCGCACGCCGCACACTCCAGGCCGTCGCCTCTCGCCCGCTGCCGCTTCTAGCACGCATGCCCACTCTTGCCTTTCACCCCCTCTCCCCGCTCTTGCCTTTCACCACCCCCGCTCTTGCCTTTCACCCCCCCCCCCCCCCCGCTCTTGTCTTTCACCCCTCCCGCTCCTGGCTTTCACCCCCCCGCTCCTGCCTTTCACCCCCCCCGCTCCTGCCTTTCACCCCCCCCCGCTCCTGCCTTTCACCCCCCCCGCCGCTCCTTCCTTTCACCCCCCCTCTCCTGCCTTTCACCCCCCCTGCTCCTGACTTTCACACACCCCCGCTCCTGCCTTTCACCCCCCGCTCCTGCCTTTCACCCCCCCCCGCTCCTGCCTTTCACCCCCCTGCTCCTGCCTTTCACCCCCCCCGCTCTTGCCTTTCACCCCCCCCCGCTCTTGCCTTTCACCCCCCCGCTCCTGCCTTTCACCCCCCCGCTCCTGCCTTCCAGTCACTCAGTCACTCACCCATTCAGTCACGTCACTGTCACCCACTCTGTCAACTGTTTTTTGTGGAAAATATAAAAAGAAACAGGTTGCATTGTAATCTTTTTTTCGGTATGACAATAAGAATACAGTTACGTTCAAGTTGTGCGCTAAAAAATATTTTTCCCTGGTAGGTGCGCTATGGGTTGGAGGGGGGGAAGGGGGGTGCCCTGCTCCTTTCATTTGTCCTGGGCTCCATGCTTTCTGTTAATGACCATGCTCACGCCCGCCACTGCAGCGGACTCGCCGCCCCACAGTAAGTCCGCTGCCGCCACCCCCCCCGTAGCGCTCTGTACATTAATGGCGCTATATAAATAAAGACATACAATACACACAGCACCCAAAGTCAGCCGCCGCAGAGCTACCCGCAGGGTGCCGCCGCATACTGTCACTAACCCACCCGCAGTGAGCCGCACAACCCTCCCGCCTGCGACTGGAGGGGGAATCACAACCCTCCCGCCCCCCCAGTGACCCACTGCTGCCGAGCTCTGAAGGGGGGAAGAAAATCACTAACCAAAGGTGAGCCACCGCTGCTAACCTCTGAAGGGGGGGGGGGAATTCCAACCCGCACAACCAGGGAGACGCCGCCTAGCTATGAAGGCAGGGGGGGGGGGGGAAATCGGAACTGTGAAGGGGGAGGGAATGGAGATGTGAAAGGGGGGTGAGCGTAGAGCGAGAGGGAGCGGGAAAATGTTATCCCGGGCAGCTAGTATATACATATTGCGTATGTGCTGGTAATATATCTACATGTCAATGTGGGTATGTTTCGATATACTTTGGATTAATTATTATAAAACATTTTATCCACAATTTATTCCAAGGGTCCTGCGAGTTTAACTCTGACCCTCTGTTGAATTATTGCAAGTTGCGATGATTTTGGTTTGAAATAACTGTATACCATCTCTTGCAATTAAGAGTATATATATATATATATATATATATATATATATATATATATATATATATATATATATATATATATATATATACAGTGGTTGACAAATCACCAAAAAATCTACTCGCCACACAAAAAAATCTACTCGCCACCTAGTACCAAACGTGTGCTGCTTGGGCCAATATTTACTCGCCCGGGGGTTAAATCCACTCGCCCGGGCCGAGCAAATGTATAGGTTTGTCGAACACTGTATATATATATATATATATATATATATATATATATATATATATATATATATATATATATATATATATATACACAGGGTAGATGTAATGTAAATAAACATTCTCTTAATATATATATATATATATATATATATATATATATATATATATATATGTAGCGGTCATGTAAAATGGCTACAGTCATCTCTCCTGCTGACAGTAAGGCCTGGTAAGTGTGGGCATGCCAGCAGTAATTATGGAGGTTTGCCCTCACACCCTGATGGGGTGCCCTGTGTATGGATGGGAATGGTCACATGCTCTGACTCCATGGTTAGTGATGTCAGAGGTGTGTCAGCCTCAGAAGTTACATAAGGCACAGCACTGTGTCTAAGAGTTAGTTCTACCTGAGTCCTGCGAGAGTTCTAGTTCAAGTTCTATTACTAGCCTCAGTTACTGGAAAGTTCTGGTTATGTTATAGTAACTGAAGAGGAGACTGTGTCCAGGGACCTGGCACAGGGCAGTGATCCCTGCGGGGATAGGGAATCCCTATCTAAGGAGAGATACACCTTTTAAGGGAGGCACTGACTGATCATGAGTGGCTAGATATCTACTGCGAGGGGCAGCTAGCCCACTCAGGCAATAAAGATGTTCTAAATCACAAACCCTCTCGTGTACATGTGTGGAGTGAATGTACAGAGAGGAGCACCACGGAGGAGTTCCTCATCAGGACCATCCCCAAGTGACCGAAGGGACCCTGATGAGGTGGAGGCGCTGCACTGGAACTAGGTGAGACTCAGCACACTACCTCAGCTGCCTGTCTGGACGGGTCCTCCCCATACACCATCATGCGGGAGACTCAGGAGTCCTGTTGCCAACAGGTGCACCACCAGACATTACCACACTGTAATGGGGGCCGGTTAGACCACAGGGGCCAATGTGAGATTGGGTGGGTCAGGCCGGTTCAGAAAAACCGTTACATATATATATATATATATATATATATATATATATATATATATATATATATACACATACACACAGTGTTCGACAAACCCGTTCCTCCACCCGTACCTGGCGATTGGAATTGGCTCGTGGCCAGAAGATTTCCCCTGCTCTGCAAAAAAAAAAATCTCTCTAGCTCAGTGGTTCCCAATGAGAGGAGAAGCTGCAGCACGGAGAGGAAGCTCCCCCCGGCTTATTCCTGCACCAGCAGTCGCAGGGAGCCCCCGTGTCTGCTCCTCAGCTGTGCAGGCAGAGAAAAGCCAGCCTACAGCATGGAGAGGAAGCTTCCACCACCCTCAGTTGCAGGGAGAGAGAGAAGCCAGCCGGCTCCAGCCACTGCCAGGAAGGTGAGAGATTTCTGCTGCAGGGATCCCCTTCCTCACCGCTGCACCCAGGAGCCATAGCCCCCCTCAGCCTTCTGAGACCCCCCTTCCTGGCTGCCCACATACCATAACCCCAAGGATGCCCAGGCACCGATCACCTCCCCTCCACCCCCACGACTGCACAGAGCCTCAGGTGCACCACCAGACATTACCACACTGTAATGGGGGCCGGTTAGACCACAGGGGCCAATGTGAGATTGGGTGGGTCAGGCCGGTTCAGAAAAACCGTTACATTTGGAGGCGAGCTGCTGAGATCAGATCTGTCATCAGGACAGGCTCTAGCTAGGCACACTGGGAAACAGGGAGAGAGTCTGCTGCCACTCTGTGCTGCGTAGGGACGGACCTAGGGGTGGTCAGGGGGCTGACGGGATATTGTCATGGAGCCTGAAAGGAGTGAGGGCTTTGGAGCCAGGTTATAGCTGACCGAGTCACCTTGAGGCAGTGCTAGTTGGTAGGATGCCAGAAGGGATAGCCTGTTAACATGGTCAGGAATCCTGGAGAGGGTCTGCGCTAGGCTGACCAAGAGAGGTAGACGCCCCAAGTACTGCATGGCAGAGCCAGAGTACCTAGCCCATTCCAGACACTTACCATAGGGAGCACAGACTGGGAGGAAGGAGACACAGCAGACACTGAGAGAGTGAGCCTAGCCTGAGGTAGTGCAACATGAGTCTAGCCTAGATCAGGTACACATGTGGTGGTGCATCTGAGCAACTCTTTATTGTACTGATGTGGTGGCTGCCCCGCAGAGCGGAGCCCCATGTACGATAACTGTTACGAGAGAATGGAGGATCCGCGTGGTGCGGAGAACACAAAATGGCGACCAGAGGCTGATGGGGAAGGCACCGTGGCGTGCGCCCCACTGAAGAGCAAACTGTCGCCGAGTTATCGTTAACCTATCTGCTCTGGAGCGGAGCGAAGGCCGTGGCTGCCCCGTTTTTATCCTGTCTGGGACACCGAGGGGCCACCCTTGAAGAGTGTGAGGAAATTGTAATAATTGGGGGAGAACCCCGCGAGGAGAGCAAACAAACGGACTTTTTGGGCATAAAAGCCAACCAAAATGGCGGTTCCCGCTTGCTAGGGAAACCGCATGGGCCAGTCACAGAAAATGTGGCTGATACAGGACTTGCAAAGAGCTGGCCGGGAATGGCGCGAACAGCGGAGCCCCGCCCTGATGGGGGGCATGGCGCGAAAGCTATGGCTGCGCCTGCATGGACAGTGACTCACTCGGCCCCTGTGCTGAGTCAACCACTTACTCTATGGGACCCTCCCCTGATTTCCACCAGGGGGAGTGACTTTCAACTATGGCCTGTGGGAATGCACCCACTGGGCCCAGGGACTGATATCCAGACGGCGCCACTACAAAAAGTAGTTCCGGCCGCGGAAGTGATTTGCAAGAAAGAGGGATATTTTGCACGCAAAGCAGCTGCAAGGAGAAGGCGGGAATTAGCCGCGGGAAAAGAATCCAGCTCTGAGGAGGAAACTGGCGCGAAAACGCAGACCGCGCCCACCAGGACTGAGAAAGGCGCGGCCTTAATTAAGGAGCATGATATTCCCCTGTGGGACCCGCCCATAATTGCAACCCCTGGGGGCGGGTTCCAGCTATGTCAGTGGAAGGAGGAGCCGAAGCAGGAAGTGGCTGGCCCAGAAGCTTCTACCGGTCAGTTGCGAGGAACCACTGACCTGGAGAGACCCACACTGAAAGTGGTCCCCACAAAAAGAATGGCCTGCCCCTCCGCTGTGGGAACTATGGTCTCCACCCAGCCCTACTCAGTACCCGGCGGGCTACTAGTAGTAAGGGTGGCTAACACCGAGACGGTGGTCGGGCTCTGCCTACAATGCGGGCTGCCCGGTGGCACTGTCAACTCGGCGGCACGTTGCCCACAATGCGGGACACTGTACCTATGGCCTATGCCAACGTTTATACCGATACAATCGGCTGACCCCCCGGGGGACCAGGCTAGGCGAGCCGCCGAGTCCCCTGGCGCACTGTGGATAGGACGTGCGAGTCCCGGAGAAAGGGGACTGGAGCCGGTCAAGTCGGCTGGGTCGGCCGCAACCGAGACAGTCGGGTCACCTCCTGACCGCACCGAGAAGGGAGAATACTCAGACGAGGATCTCCGTGAACTAGCGGAGGTGACATCGAGGCCCAGGATAGAACCGGGGAGTACGACACCCCGTGGTACCAGCAGCTGTCAGAAAGACAGAACGTCCCCCGCAGATCGGCGAGCCGAGAGACGGAGCCCCTCCGCCTCAGAACGTGGCGGCAACGGACGAGAGACGCGGCACCCCTGCGGACGGGTAAGATGAGTCCCTTCACTTACCTTGCCCCGGCAGACGGTGTAGGAGCAGAGAGGCCATGCCAGGCCGCAGGCGCACGTGGAGAGATGGCATCACTTCCGGTGAAGACGACGGTGGAGCTTCCGGATGTCGTCGTCGAAGAAGAGATCCCGAATGGGGGTCCAACCCGGGATGACGGTGTTTCCGGTTCCGGGGAGGACATCACTTCCGGTGGCGACAGCGGAACCACTAGGAAGAATGCAGCGACGCTTCGGCGATCGGGGGAAGGTCCCCGATCACCTACAAGGCCCAGGAGTTGGATGGGCGATCCGAGGACTGAGGAGGGTGAGATATCCTCATTGGACCAGTCTACGGACAGCCAGGAACGGGTCGTAACCCCGTGGGGTCCTATCGCTCGCCCTTATGCCCCATCCCCTGGCCTAGATAAAGCCCCTGCCCCTGTCACCTGTTCCACGGGATCCCCACCTAGCCTGGAACTTATGGACATACCTTTGGGGGGCGAGGAGAGACGGACTGGGGAAAGACAGCGCAGTGGCGCTACGGAGGGCGATTCTCGGGGAGGGGGAGAGTTGAGAGTGGCCACGGTAGACCGGTGGGTGCCCCCGGCAGCACCCGAACCAGTGATAAAGGCCCCGGGATCTTCCAGGTGGTTTCTACCGCGATCGGCACGTTCATCGGGGGTATTTTCTCTGGATGATGATAGAGAGTCAGGGGGGTCACATAAATTCAGGGAGCACCGTTGGTGGGCCCCACTATTCGAAGGGCACTCCGCTTGGATGGACCGCACTCGGTTCCTCATCCGGCGAGAAGATGTAGTGGATTACTGGTGAGCTGTGGGAGAGTTCACACCTGAGCAAAGGGATAGAGAGTTGCAGGAGCGGTGGCTGCAGATTGAGCATAGGGAGATAGAACCCATGGGTCCTAGTATCCTATCAGACCCCGTGGACCCTGATGAGCCCCTATCATGGGTGTTACCTGGGAGAGCCGGTAAGGCTGATCTGACCAGGATAAGTAGGGCCGAGCGAACCATAATGGCTCGGTATAAATCATCCCACGGGTTGGAGTATCCGTATGTCCCTGAGCCTCTCATGGATGAGATAGAGGAAAACCGAGAGAGGTGGCTTAGGGAGGCCATTGAAATGCATTTAGTAGGAAGAGGGAGTTCAGTGGTAGGAAAGAAGGCCGAGGAGCGCATAGAGCACTTAGTACGTGTATGGGGCATAGGGAGGAACATTTACAAACATAGGGTGACATATAGGCCCGAGAGGGGACTGCCTAGGCACTATCACGTCACGGTCCTGGACATGGGCGGTAGAGAGGTTAAGAAACCTGACCCGAGTCACTATTTTTAGGGGGTACTAATGCATTACGCGGGTTCGTGGCTGCTGGTCGGGGCGGGCTTGGCGGAATGTACTGTAGACATTTTGTTATATACCATGGAAATTTGTACGTGAAGTTAACCTAATTATGTGTTGTATTTCAGTGCTTCCTGGAAAAGGGTATACAAATTTAGGTCCCAGCGAGGACGATGGGATTCACCAGGGGGAGAATGTAGCGGTCATGTAAAATGGCTACAGTCATCTCTCCTGCTGACAGTAAGGCCTGGTAAGTGTGGGCATGCCAGCAGTAATTATGGAGGTTTGCCCTCACACCCTGGTGGGGTGCCCTGTGTATGGATGGGAATGGTCACATGCTCTGACTCCATGGTTAGTGATGTCAGAGGTGTGTCAGCCTCAGAAGTTACATAAGGCACAGCACTGTGTCTAAGAGTTAGTTCTACCTGAGTCCTGCGAGAGTTCTAGTTCAAGTTCTATTACTAGCCTCAGTTACTGGAAAGTTCTGGTTATGTTATAGTAACTGAAGAGGAGACTGTGTCCAGGGACCTGGCACAGGGCAGTGATCCCTGCGGGGATAGGGAATCCCTATCTAAGGAGAGATACACCTTTTAAGGGAGGCACTGACTGATCATGAGTGGCTAGATATCTACTGCGAGGGGCAGCTAGCCCACTCAGGCAATAAAGATGTTCTCAATCACAAACCCTCTCGTGTACATGTGTGGAGTGAATGTACAGAGAGGAGCACCACGGAGGAGTTCCTCGTCAGGACCATCCCCAAGTGACCGAAGGGACCCTGATGAGGTGGAGGCGCTGCACTGGAACTAGGTGAGACTCAGCACACTACCTCAGCTGCCTGTCTGGACGGGTCCTCCCCATACACCATCATGCGGGAGACTCAGGAGTCCTGTTGCCAACAGGTGCACCACCAGACATTACCACACTGTAATGGGGGCCGGTTAGACCACAGGGGCCAATGTGAGATTGGGTGGGTGGGTAGGGGCAAAAACGGAGCTGGGGGTGGGTGGGTGGGAGCAAAAACGGAGCTGGGGGTGGGTGGGTTTTTGGCAAAAACGGAGCTGGGGGTGGGTGGGGGCAAAAACGGAGCTGGGGGTGGGTGGGGGCAAAAACGGAGCTGGGGGCGGGTGGGTGGGTAGCAAAAACGGAGCTGGGGGTGGGTGGGTGCAAAAATGGAGCTGGGGGTGGGTGGGTGGGTGGGGGAAAAAACGGAGCTGGGGGTGGGTGGGTGGTAGCAAAAACGGAGCTGGGGGTGGGTGGGTGGTAGCAAAAACGGAGCTGGGGGTGGGTGGGTTTTTGGCAAAAACGGAGCTGGGGGTGGGTGGGGGCAAAAACGGAGCTGGGGGTGGGTGGGGGCAAAAACGGAGCTGAGGGTGGGGGGGTGGGGGCAAAAACGGAGCTGAGGGTGGGGGGGTGGGGGCAAAAACGGAGCTGGGGGTGGGGGCAAAAACGGAGCTGAGGGTGGGGGGGTGGGGGCAAAAACGGAGCTGAGGGTGGGGGGGTGGGGGCAAAAACGGAGCTGGGGGTGGGGGGGTGGGGGCAAAAACGGAGCTGGGGGTGGGGGGGTGGGGGCAAAAACGGAGCTGGGGGTGGGTGGGGGCAAAAACGGAGCTGGGGGTGGGTGGGTGGGGGCAAAAACGGAGCTGGGGGTGGGTGGGTGTCATGATAGAGGGGGTTTGGCCCAGGATTAAAGGGGTTACACCCAATTTGGCCACCCCCTACTCTCACTTGGGAAGCAAGGGGTTAACTGGACTGAGGTCCAGTAATGTGTTTTTTACCTTGCTTCAGTATCCAACTGTTTATGACCCTGTATAAATGTAATGTCTCATCCTGGTGTTTGCACTCACACATACACTAGGGTTGATGCGCGAGGGAAGGGGTTAATGTTAATTTAGTGATTATAGCCCTTTGTTCCCTTTTCCCGCCTTTTCAGGCTGTCATGAAAAGGCACATGGCCGCCTTCACATGGTATGGTAGCCAATCAGAGTAGGGATGGAGTTCCCACGCTCTGATTGGCTACCATACCATGTGAGGGCGGCCATGTGCCTTTTCATGACGTCATCTTAAAGGCAATTGAAGCAAAGCCATTCTGATTGGCTGTGCTTTCATTTCCTTTAAGTGACGTCATCATTTTTTTTTTGTCGGCCAAAACACATGGTTTTCACGGTCCAATCAGGACCGTGGGAACCATGACGCAAAATGTGACGTCATAGGCCTTTAAAAGCCTATGTCGTCTCATTTTGAAGCCAGACGCCGCGGAGGAAGGACCTCCGGAGAAGAAAGAAGACCAGGGCGTGGCCGCAGACGGGGAGAAGACCCCGCCCCGCCCCGCTGGAAGGAGATAGAAGAAAGAAAAACACAGATGAAGATAAAGATGGATTACAACTAGAAGACCCGTGGATTGGTTTGGATTTTTAGTTTAATGTTTATTATTTTGAATGGTTTATTATTTTATGGGTTCCTGATCGTGGATTGGTTCGTGAGTAAGCTGGGCAACGGGAGTCGGTGGGGGCAAGTAATGGTAAGTGAACTACAGTAAAGAAATGTATTTTATTTAACTTGTTAATTTTTTCAAAAGGTTTTTTAACATGTGTATTTTTTTTTTTTTGTGGTATATCATTTCTTGCCACTGTATGTATGTATGTATGTATATATGTCTAGAGAGATATATACATACAGTACAGTACAGGGTAAGAAATGATGTTGTTTTAAAAGCTGGATTGGATGTGTTTTAAATTGTTTTGTGTATGCTGCTACAGTATGCTTTATTGTGAGTTTAAAGTATTTTAAAATTAGATAGATGTACTGTACAGTATTCCTTGGTATTGTATTGTGTGTTTGAGGAAGGTCAGGGATAGGCTTGGTTTGTAAAGGTTGTATTTTTGTCGGTACATATATTTTTTCAAAGGCTTAATTGTTCTGCTCTAGGCGTGAATTTGTTAATGGTTTTATTGTTCGGGATCTAGTGTGAATTGTTTAGGGATGTAAATAATGATTGCTAATTGAGTTTTGTTTACTTGATTGATTAATTTGCAGAATGTATATGGTGCATAGATATTTAGGCATAATTTATATTGGAATGTAAGTTGTTTAAATGGCTTTTCAGAGGTTTAGTGATGATTTACAGTAGATTGAGAGATCAGTTATGAATATTAAAGGAAATTGATTTTAATTTAGTGTGTATGTATGGAGAAGAGTTTGGTTGTAGGACAGTGCTTTTGATAACCCTTCTACATTTATTTGTACTGTATATTGGTTTATCATGGGTGTGTATATAACGTGTGTGTATATATATATATATATATATATATATACAGTATATATATATATATATATATATATATATATATATATATATATATATATATATACTGTATATCTCTCTCTCTCTGTATATATATATAGTATATATATATATATAGTTGCATGATGAAGCCACAGTACAAATTCATGGGTGAAGGGTGGGTATCGTGCCTGTGTGGCTTAACCCTTTAATTACCTTTGCGGTTATTATCCGATAAGGTGTTTAAGGGGTTAATTGATATCTGAATGTACTTGCAATGTATTGCCTTGGTTTTGGCTATGTATTGTGTGGGCAAGAGAAGGAAGGCGCTGGCATCGGACACTTCGTATTGATGAGGTCAGTAGTACTTTATTTATTTGTATATGCTAGTTAATGTTTTTAATAATGGGCAATTAATCTATTATCCATATCTGGATAATAGTTATTTTGCACATTATTGTACTGTAGGTGTTGGGGGGGAGGGTGTATGTATTGAATGTATAGGCCAGGTTTATTTTTTTTACATTGAGGGTTTGATTCCGTGGTTTTGCGTGGGGCCTATGGAGACCACCTGTGGGTATCCTCGGGTATCCTAAAGGGTAGCAGGCTGGTGGTTCCACGGGTGACACATGCGGGGATGACGATGTGTGGTCCCACTTCTGTGGGGGCACCTCCGACCCGTAGTCTGCGGGCATGACGATGTGTGGTCCCACTTCTGTGGGGGCACCTCCGACCCGTAGGTGCGGGGATGATGATGTGTGGTCCCACTTCTGTGGGGGCACCGCGGACCCGTAGTGAGCACCCGTGAGTTCCCCAGACCCCCATGGGAACCACCCGAGGCCCCGCAGACACCTGTGGGTTTGACCCGGGGCTCCCAGACATCCTTGGGCCTACCGTGGTGACCCAATTGTGGCTCACGGTGACCCAAGGAGACCACCTGGGCGCCATGGTGCTGGCAGGATCCACCAGCAGGCCTCCAGAACCTGTGGAATGCTGCTGGTAAACTGTAGGTCTGTCCAGGTGCCCTGCCAGCCCACCGGGGACTAGCGTGGGGCTGCGTTATGGACCCTGAATGTAAAAGAAAAAATCTTGTATTTATGGGGGGGCACAGGGGGTGGGTAATGTATTTAATAAATATAATGCTGTTTATTGTGGGTCATTGTACTGTTTTTATTGTGGGTACTGGGGTGGGGGTGGGGTGTTTCCCCAACGGTATGTGGGTAGGCCTCCCTTGTGGGTACTGACTGGGTGGTTAGGCCTCACGGGTGGGGGGGGGTTAGTGTGGGAGGGTATGTAGGCATCCCGAGTGGTGGGTGAGGGTGGGTTAACCCCTTCATGACTGTAGCGGTTAATAACCGCTATGGTGATTAAGGGGTTAGGGGACATTACTTTGTATGTTTTAATTTTTGTGTCTGTTTTGCAGAAGCGGAGGGGCCATGGCCAGGATGGGGGGGGGGGAGGGGGGGTAACGGTATGTGGGTAGGGGGTGAGGGTGGTTAGCAATGCAGGGAGGGAGATTTACTGGTAACAGAAACATCTCTCTCCCTTCAATGTAATCTGTTTAAAGCCCCCTCCCCCCTAATGTGTGTTTCTGTAAAATCTCTCTCCCTTCAATGTAATCTGTTTAACAGAAACATTAGGGGGGAGGGGGCTTTAGGCCTTTACATCTCTCTCCCTTCAATGTAATCTGTTTAACAGAAACATTAGAGGGGAGGGGGCTTTAAGCCTTTACATCTCTCTCCCTTCAATGTAATCTGTTTAACAGAAACATTAGGGGGAGGGGGCTTTAAACAATGCTGTGTATAATGTATAAGGTTTTTTACAATTAGATAGATGTAATCCTTGGTATTGTAAGGGTTAGATTTGGTTTTAAATTGTGTTTTCTGGTTGGTACTTACAGTACAGTATATATTGATTTTTGTATACTTGAATGGTTAAAATAGTTGAATTGTTTGGAAGTGTTTGTATTTACTGGTAGAGTAGCTTGCAATTACGTATATTGTTAACATTCATTTGCAGAATGTATATGGTGCATAGATTTTATGCATCATTTATACAATGTAAATGCAATGTACTGTGTGGATTGGAATGTTATGTTTTATATTGTAAAATAAGTTAGGATTATTAAATGGATTATTATTATTGTCTGTATAGAGAAGCGTTATCTGTAGGACAGTATGATTTTGATAACCATTCTACATGTATTTGTACTATTGGTTCATCATGTGTGTGTATATATACTGTATACTGTATATATATATATATATATATATATATATATATGTATATGTATATGTGTATATATATATATATATATATATATACAGTGTTCGACAAATCACCCAAAAATCTACTCGCCCAACCAAAAAATCTACTCGCCACCTAGTCCCGCCCCCAACTCCGCCCCTAGTCCCGCCCCCAACTCCGCCCCTAGTCCCGCCCCCAACTCCGCCCCTAGTCCCGCCCCCAACCCCGCTTTAAAATAAAATATATAAATAAAATACATTTAATAAATTCCTAGTCAGAACAACATTCATTTTTGACATAAATGTATTTATTGTATTACATTATACTACAATTAGACGTGTGTGTGTGTGTGTGTGTGTGTGTGTGTGTGTGTGTGTGTGTGTGTGTGTGTGTGTGTGTGTGTGTGTGTGTCAATGTCGGATCTAGAAATAAAAGCCAGATGTGAATGACTAGTTTCCTGAAGTCCTTAACCAGTGTCTGGACGTCGGCGCTTCACAGAGAGAGACAGACAGAGAGAGACAGACAGACAGACACACACACACACACACACACACACACACACACACACACACACACACACACACACAGAGAAAGAGAGACACACAGAGAAAGAGAGAGAAAGAGAGACACACGGAGAAAGAGAGAGAAAGAGAGAATGAGAGACACACACTGAGAGAATGAGAGACAAAGAGAGAGTGCGACAGAGAGAGCGAAGAAGAGAGTGCGACAGAGAGGGAGAGGGAGACAGAGACAGAGAGAGGGTGACAGAGAGAGGGTGACAGAGAGAGGGTGACAGAGAGAGGGTGAGGGTGACAGAGAGAGGGAGAGGGTGACAGAGAGAGGGAGAGGGCGACACAGGGAGACGGAGAGGGTGGGTCACACAGGGAGAGGGTGACACGGAGAGGGAGGGTGACAGGGAGCGGGACAGGGTGACACAGGGAGAGGGTAACACAGGGAGAGGGTGACACAGGGAGAGGGTGAGAGGGAGAGGGTGACACAGGGAGAGGGTGACACAAGGAGAGGGAGAGGGTGACACAGGGAGAGGGTGAGAGGGAGAGGGTGACACAGGGAGAGGGAGAGGGTGACACAGGGAGAGGGAGGGTGACACAGGGAGGGTGACACAGGGAGAGGGAGGGTGACACAGGGAGAGGGAGGGTGACACAGGGAGAGGGAGGGTGACACAGGGAGAGGGAGGGTGACACAGAGAGAGGGAGGGTGACACAGGGAGAGGGAGGGTGACACAGGGAGAGGGAGGGTGACACAGGGAGAGGGTGACACAGGGAAAGGGTGACACAGGGAAAGGGTGACACAGGGAAAGGGTGACACAGGGAAAGGGTGACAGGGAGAGGGAGGGTGACACAGGGAGAGGGAGGGTGACACAGGGAGAGGGAGGGTGACACAGGGAGAGGGAGGGTGACACAGGGAGAGGGTGGGTGACACAGGGAGAGGGTGGGTGACACAGGGAGAGGGTGGGTGACACAGGGAGAGGGTGGGTGACACAGGGAGAGGGTGGGTGACACAGGGAGAGGGAGGGTGACAGGGAGAGAGGGAGGGTGACAGGGAGAGAGGGAGGGTGACAGGGAGAGGGAGGGTGACACAGGGAGAGGGAGGGTGACACGGGGAGAGGGAGGGAGAGGGTGACAGAGAGGGAGAGGGTGACAGAAAGAGGGAGAGGGTGACAGAGAGAGGGAGAGGGCGACACAGGGAGAGGGCGACACAGGGAGAGGGTGACACAGGGAGACGGAGAGGGTGAGTCACACAGGGAGAGGGTGACACGGAGAGGGAGGGTGACAGGGAGCGGGACAGGGGGACACAGGGAGAGGGTGACACAGGGAGAGGGAGGGTGACACAGGGAGAGGGAGGGGGTGACACAGGGAGAGGGTGACACAGGGAGAGTGTGACACAGGGAGAGTGTGACACAGGGAGAGGGTGACACAGGGAGAGGGTGACACAGGGAGAGGGTGACACAGGGAAAGGGTGACACAGGGAGAGGGTGACACAGGGAGAGGGAGAGGGTGGGTGAAACAGGGAGAGGGTGGGTGACACAGGGAGAGGGTGGGTGACACAGGGAGAGAGTGGGTGACACAGGGAGAGGGAGGGTGACACAGGGAGAGGGAGGGTGACACAGGGAGAGGGAGGGTGACACAGGGAGAGGGAGGGGTGACACAGGGAGAGGGAGATGGTGACACAGGGAGAGGGAGAGGGTGACACAGGGAGAGGGAGAGGGTGACACAGGGAGAGGGAGAGGGTGACACAGGGAGAGGGTGACACAGGGAGAGGGTGACACAAGGAGAGGGTGACACAAGGAGAGGGAGAGGGTGACACAGGGAGAGGGAGGGTGACACAGGGAGAGGGAGGGTGACACAGGGAGAGGGAGAGGGTGACACAGGGAGAGGGAGAGAGAGAGGGTGACACACTCACAGACACACACACTCACTCACTCAGACAAACACACACACACACACACACACACACACACACTGCAGGAGGGGTCGCACATGGCAGCGGGGGCAGCACCGGGTGAGGGCTTTCCCCTGCTTAGAGCAGGGAGTAGCTCCGGTTAGGGGATTTCCCCTGCTTAGAGCAGGGAGTAGCTCCGGTTAGGGGATTTCCCCTGCTAACATCTGAGCTGGCCATCAGAGGAGCAGAAGAGCAGGGCTGATGGATTGCCCGATGGGAGGGGGGGGGGCGAATGGCCCGATACGAGGGGGGGCAGATGGCCTGATGGGAGTGGGGGGCGGATGGCCCGATGGGAGGGGGAGGCGGATGGCCCGATGGGAGGGGGGGGAGGATGGCCCGATGGGTGGGAGGGGGGGGTAGGATGGCCCGATGGGTGGGAGGGGGGGGGGAGGATGGCCCGATGGGTGGGAGGGGGGGGGGGGGATGGCCCGATGGGTGGGAGGGGGGGGGTGACAGATGGCCCGATGGGAAGGAGAGGGGGGCGACAGATGGCCCTGCAGGGGCCTGAGGCAGACAGGCGTGGAAGGGCTGGCTGCCGGAAGGGGGAGGAGTGGAAGCGCTGAGGAGGGAGGCCACTGCTCAGAGAGCCGGAGGCGGGGTAATCTCCCCCAACAACATGAACCCGCCTCCTGGTTTTTTTTTTTTCTCCAGCGCGAGCGCGGGAAAAGCA
Source organism: Ascaphus truei (assembly GCF_040206685.1). Taxonomy (NCBI): domain Eukaryota; kingdom Metazoa; phylum Chordata; class Amphibia; order Anura; family Ascaphidae; genus Ascaphus; species Ascaphus truei. Next base: position 482,514,271 of record NC_134484.1, read on the forward strand.
GCAGCGCGAGCAATTTAAAAAACACATGTGTGCTGCTTGGGCCAATATTTACTCGCCCGGGGGTTAAATCCACCCGCCCCGGGCGAGTAAATGTATATAATTGTCGAACACTGTATATATATATATATATATATATACAGTGTATATATATACAAAGTATATACTGTATATGTATAGGGATTGTTATTATATATATACTGTATATATATCCAGTATATATATACAGTATATATTTATTTCTCTTCATGTATTTATTTATTTATTTAGATTTATTTATTAATTGTGGGGCTGCTGTGTGTGTGTGTATTTTTTTATTGTGGGTAGCGGGAGGGTGGGTGAATGGGGTATTAGCCCCAACGGTGCTTGTTTAGGGCTTGCGGGGGGTAGCGGGAGGGCTTAACCCCTTCATGACCGTAGCGGTATTAACTGCTACGGTCGTGAAGGGGTTAAGTGCACCCGCAACCCCCCCGCAAGTCCTAAACTCCCACCAAGGGCCAAATACCCCCCCCTCACCCATCCCCACCCACTACACACAATAAAGCGGGCACGGTGGGTTAACCCCTTCATTGCCTTAGCGGCTATCCGCTATGGTAATGACGCAGCATTTCTGTATTTTTAATAATATTGAGCAGGAGCAGGGGGGGTCCCTGAGCATTAATTTCTGGCTCAGGGAACCCCCTGCTCACTGTACAATATTATTAAAATACAGAAATGATGCTTCTTTACCATAGCGCATAGCCGCTAAGGTAAAGAACGAGTGTTTATTTATGCTGTATATTGTATGTGTTTTATTGATACTGTACATGTGCAGGGGGTCTCCAGAGCAGAAGCGCACAGGTTTCAGGTCTGGGGACCCCGTGCCCCCCGAGATACAGGCCCCTTTAGGGGGTGCCGGTATCCCTCTGCTCTGCTTGGTTTACAGGCCGCGGTCACGTGATCGGACCTTTAAACCAAGCAGATGGATACCGGCACCCCCTAAAGGGGCCTGTATCTCGGGGGGCACGGGGTCCCCAGACCTAAAACCAACGCGGTTCAGCTCCGGAGACCCCCTGCACATCTACACTATCAATAAAAATGTATTTCAAATAATTTTTAATGTGCGGATGTTTGCGCAGAGAGAGAGCAGCGGATCTCTCTCTGCTGCAAACACATCTTGCCCCCGCCGCCCATACAGTAGTATCATTTATGTATGTGCATATACAGTACTGTACAGTATGTTAGGGCTTACAGGGGTTGTTGTTATACAGTATATATATATATATATATACAGTATATATACTGCATTACAATTCATTATAGGGGACGGCTTCACAGAGAACAGCTCGCAAGCGCCACCATGTGTATTTAGACGGCATTGCAGTATTTCAGCAAGCCGGAATAAAAAGCTTAAATTCCTGCCGGAAAATAACGCAATGCACTCTGGCAGAAAACTATCAGAAACCTGAATACACCCGAGTATACCCGAATTCGCGGGACTAGCCGTGCTCGAATAAAGTTTGTCGCCAGTGTATTTTTTGTGTATTATTATACCCTGTTACAAAGTTACCGTCACAGGCATTAATAAAACTGGTGGCAGTGGTGGGATTGAACTGGACCTGTATTACAGTGTACTGCGGGACTCTGTAATATAGTGGGAACTCGAGAGTAATTGCAAGTTCCTGGGACTAAAGTTATTGAACACACAGTGTACAACATATAACACAAGATATGGCACCTCCTCACTGTTCCCCTACTTGTGAGAAGCATTGCCTCCAGAACCAAAGTGCCGGCCATCCGTGTGACTGGAGCTGGGCACCGAGACCGGAGGAGTGCATCAAGTCGGCGTGGGAACCGGCAGCCGGCAAGGCTGAGAGAGAGGCGGCGATCGGGGAGCATAAAACCCGGTCGGCTGAGCAAAGAACCACCGCTGCAGCTGCCGTAATCATCAAACCGGCCAGAGAGCAGGGAATGGACCCAGCTCCGGGACGGCAGAGACTTGGGGAGGGAGCGGGTGGTCTCGGAGACCACGGAAGTCTTGCACAAGGAGAGGTAATGGCCGTTGCCGCGGCCCATCCATTTTCCCTGAAAGAGCTAGCACTGGTGTGTGCGTTGGGCAAGACGTTGTTCCAGGCGAAGTGGACCCCGTTCATGGCATTGGTGCCGCACCGACCCGCTTACCCCCTCCCAGAACCCGGCGCTCGAGCAATGAGCCTGGAATGAGCCTGGCGATCGAGCTCCTCTGCTCTGGACTCAGCAGCCCCTTGCGGGGGGTAGTCCACCGGCAGCAGAGAAGCTCCGGCAGGCGCTGCGGCACTGCCAACAAACGGGAAGCAATAATGCCCGGTGCCTGGACCGTGCGGTCGGGCGAAGAAGCCCCTCAGGGACAGCGCTCACGAGCTGCGGAAAAGATGACCCCGTTAGCGGCATGCTCCGATGGCTCCCGCCCAGCCAGGGCGACAACCCTTCGCGGGACGTCCCCTGGAGAACCTGGCCGGGCTGCATCGGCAACAGCGGTGGAGAGCGGCGGCCATCCATCTGATCCTGGCGGAGAACCGGCGGCGGCGGAGAAGCCGCCATTCCGTCATCCTGCCGGCGGCAACTTTATTTGGGGAGGGTTGGGGTGTGCGGGAGGTGGGTGTTTCACATTGTTTGGCCGACTCGGCGATTTTCAGCGATGACCGGAGCCCCACGATCCACGCCGGCGACCCTGTACCAACACCGGGTTCTGTTGCGGCAGCTACCTGTGGCTCTCCCGTGGCGGTGACGGCGGTGGAAGAGCCGCGAGTCTGGCAAAGTGCCGGAGCCCTTTCTGAGTGGGGGGAGGGACAGGGATTGCCGGAGGGGGTTATTTTACCTGGTTTGGCGGGAGCCGTGTTACTCCACAAAGACCGGGGGTCCTTGCCCTGCACCGTTTTACCTGTACCGAACCCGGGCGCTGTTGCGGCAGCAGCCCGTTGCTTCCCGGCCCAGATGATGCCGGCGGCGCCCACTCCAGTGCCCCTGCAATCGGGACCAACAAAAGCGGCGGTCTCTGCGGGGACCAGCGAGGTAAGCCAGACCAAGTCACAGACTGTACCCTGACTTATTTTTTCCTATGACTGTACCCTGTTGTTTCACTATAGGGGTGACCGGGGGGTGGCAGGAGATAGAGGTACCAGGGGAGGGGGAGGAAGGGCAGCTTGTAGGGCAGCTAGGCTTCCCCATTACCCTAGCGGAGCAGCAAGGGGACTCTCAGTTAAGAGCCCCACTGTTGCAACCTTGCTATGGGCAGGAGGTATCAGGGGTTGTGGCAAAGTTAGACCACTCCAGGGTTACCTACCGGCCAGAAGCTAAGGTGGGTGCATCTGCACCAGCAACCCTGAGCTCACCTCCGGTAATGGGGGCACAGCTTCAGGGAGAGGGGCTAGCCCCGTTAGCACCCAGCTCTAGGGTAGGATTGCCTGGAGAGGGTTGGGTGGGCCAGTGGGAACCGGGGAGGGAGGGCAGCAAGTGAGCCAGCCAGATTTCCCCATTACACTGGCAGAGCCTCAGGGGGTCTCTCCGTTTAGAGCCCCACTGTTGATGCCTGGCTATGGGTTGGAGGTATCAGGGGCAGTGGCAAAGTTAGCCCACCCCCAGAATATCTGCCAGCCAGGAGCCAAGGTAGGTGCTTCTGCACCAGTGCCCCTGGGCTCCTCTCCGGTTATGGGGAGGCAGTGTCAGGGAGATTGCCTCACTCAGGTGTCCTTAGGGTCCAGGTTAAGATTAGCTAGGGAGAAGCGGAGTGAGGGAAGGCTGCAGGTAGGTAGCCAGCCTCAGTTCTCAGTAGGAGATGAAGGGCTAGTGGTAGCCGGGGAGGGAAAGCAGCAGGTATGGCAGCTAGAGTTTCCCATTACTCTGGCAGAGCCACAGGGGGTCTCTCAGATCAGCAACCCCTGTTGCAGCCTGGCTATGGGCTGGGGGTATCATGGGCAGTGGCAGACTTGTGCCACCCCAGGGATACCTGCGAGCCAAGAGCTTAGGCGGTTGCATCTGGAGAGATGCCCCTGAGCTCATCCCTGGGAAGGGGAGACAAGGTCAGAGATGTAGGTGCACTCAGGTAGTTCCAGTGGCTGGGTTAGGATTTGCCCAGGGGGGAGAGGAGTGCAGGTGGGCTGCAGGGAGGTAAGCAGCAGGAGTCATCAGCAGGGGCTGAGGTGCTGGGCCTAGGGGAGGCTAGGCAGGGAGACACTGTGGAGCAGGGGGAGATAGGAGGTCAGTGGGGTGTCAGGCAGCTGGCAGAAGCTAGGATGGGCTAGGTAGGCAGGAGGTCCCTTGTGCTGACTTACCCGGAGTGCCCCCCTGACAGATTCTCCAGGGTACCCAGAAGTGGGGCTGTGGGTAGGTAAGCAGCCAGGAGCAGTAGCCAGGGGGGGTACAGCAGAGGGTTCTGTCCCCAGGGCAGCCGAGGGTAGCTACAGAGAGGAAGGGCAGCACAGTGGAGTGGAGTTATGCTGGCCCTAGCTGCAGTGGTGGTAGCAGGTGCTTGTTTCCTGGCCTTCAGTTTTGAGAGGGCAAGGGCAAAGCACCTGGGTACCAGGGACCCCAGTACAGGATACTGGGAGATTGCCTTGTCCCAGGGGCACAGGAGAGGGTAGGAGTCAGCACCCCAGGTGGTTTCTGGATTCCAGATATTATGCCACTCGGGGTGGGGACTGCCCTGGAGTCAGGGAGAGGAGACAAGGGTATGGCGGAGCAGCTACAGGTGGGCACAGGGCCAGGGCAGGTAGGGTCCCTACAGGATAGTGACATAGCTCTTTCAGACTTGGTTGACAGGAAAGCGACGGTCTGTGCTTGATAGCTGGTCTCTTACTGATGCAGACATGCCAGTCTCTGGGCAGTATGCAGGCTGGTCTGCAGAGGTGCCCCTTTACGATGGACTTGGTTCACCAGGCACTGAGTGAGGGGCAGAGGGTGGCAAAGGAGAATGCCCGGTGGCCACGGTGGAGCCCTGCTCAGCAGATCTGGACTTCACTGTCCACTGTGGCCAGGACAATGTACTGGACAATGCCGGAGGACAATTTTGCCAGGCCAACCCCTCAGGACTTATTGAGTGCTTCAAGGGTGCCAGTGGTGTCTCAATGCCAGGGGAGGCAGCTGGGGCACCAGGCACCCATTGAGCAGGGGAGGTGTCATGATAGAGGGGGTTTGGCCCGGGATTAAAGGGGTTACACCCCATTTGGCACCCCCTACTCTCACTTGGGAAGCAAGGGGTTAACTGGACTGAGGTCCAGTAATGTGTTTTTTTACCTTGCTTCAGTATCCAACTGTTTATGACCCTGTATAAATGTAATGTCTCATCCTGGTGTTTGCACTCACACATACACTAGGGTTGATGCGGGAGGGAAGGGGTTAATGTTAATTTAGTGATTATAACCCTTTGTTCGCTTTTCCCGCCTTTTCAGGCTCCATTTTGCAGCCTTCCATAGGTCACCATTGAGACTCCATGCGTTCTAATGGCAGAAGTAGCGGTTTTGGACCTGTGTTCCAGCGACGACCAGCAGGTGGCGTCCGAGAGGAGGAGCGGCGGTTTCCCATTGTAAGTCAATGGGCTCATTGACTTCAATGGAGATTCCTCAACGCGGCCTCGAGGAACAGGTTGGCAGCCATCCAAACCGAAAACCGCAAAAGCGGATACAATGTCTTTGAAAAGAGTTTAATCACTTCGGTCAAGTTCAGAGACAATTGGTGTGGGAATCTTAGGTTCTAGGACCACTGGGAATAAAGTTATTTTTGTCCCTAGCTCCTAGGAACCCCCACACACGATCCACACCGGGTCCAGGAAGGAGAGACCCCCGTAAGGGGTCGAGCGGAGGAGGGTCACGCCATTGACTTCAATGGCGGAGCGGAGGTCCCATTGAATGTAATGGCGGCGTGCGCCATGCATTGTCTATGGCGGCGCCGGCCATTGATTCCAATGGGGAAAAGCCGCGTGGCGAAAAAACGACTAAGTGTGAAATGATGAAAAATGTAAGTCCATATCTCCAGTTCTGGAATGACCAGGGGGTGGGATTTGGGTGGCATGTGTAGAGGGAGAAAGGGGGTGGCCCGGGATTAAAGGGGTTGCACCCATTTGGCCATCCCCTGACCTCACCAGGGAGACAAGGGGTTAACTGGGCTGAGCTCCAGAAATGTGATTTAACCCTTGTTATGACATGAAAATGTGTATTCCCCTGTTCCCCTGTTCCATTGTAATATCTGGTTTAATCAGTGTCTGCATCACACACACACACTAGAATCCATCCGGGAGCACAAGGGTTAATAGTTCTTTAATGATTATAGCTCTTTGTGTAATTTTCCCGCCTTTTCAGGCACCATTTTGCAGGTCCCCATAGGCCGCCATTAGGGCTCAATGCTTTCTAATGGCGAATCTCGCTGTTTTGAACCTGTTTCCTGTGAAGACCAGCAGGTGGCGTCCGAGAGGGAGAGCGGCGGTTTCCCATTGTAAGTCAATGGGCCCATTGACTTCAATGGAGATTCCTCGACGGGGCTTTCGAAAGAACGAGTTGGCTGCCGTCCAAACCGCAAAACCGCAAAGCGGATACAATCGGATACAATTCTAAAAGAGAGCTTTGATCACTTACAAGTCAAGTTCAACGACAAGTGGCGTGGGAATAAACAGTTCTAGAGCACCTAGAAATAAAATTCTTTTTGCCCCTAGTTCCTAGACCTCCCCCCACTCGATAAGGGGCGAACGAGAAGAGCGGTCGCGCCATAGGTTTCAATGGCGGCGGCAGCAGAAACAGATCAAGAAAACGGCTAAGTGTAAAAAGCTGATATTTGGGAATCCATAGCTCCGGTTCCGGAGGGCCCAGAGGATCAAGGTGTGGGGTATCTGTAGTCACTGCTCCGTCATCGCTGCAGAACCATCCTTGACCCTCTTGGACCAACCCGACGGAGTATGGACCCCCTTGAAAGTTTGGGATTTTTCTCATAGACTTCAATGGCGGCCACTTTTCATTGACCGGCTATGGCGGAGAAACCCCATTGACTTCAACGAAGCTGGGGTGGGTGGGGGGGCAAAAACGGAACTGGGGTGGGTGGGGTCAAAACGGAACTGGGGGTGGGTGGGTGGGGCAAAAACGGAACTGGGGGTGGGTGGGTGGGGCAAAAACGGAACTGGGGTGGGTGGGGGGCAAAAACGGAACTGGGGGTGGGTGGGGGCAAAAACGAACTGGGGGTGGGTGGGGGCAAAAATGGAACTGGGGGTGGGTGGGGCAAAAACGGAACTGGGGGTGGGTGGGGGCAAAAAACGGAACTGGGGTGGGTGGGGGCAAAAACGGAACTGGGGGTGGGTGGGGGCAAAAACGGAAACTGGGGGTGGGTGGGGGCAAAAACGGAACTGGGGGTGGGTGGGTGGGGGCAAAACGGAACTGGGGGTGGGTGGGTGGGGGCAAAAACGGAACTGGGGGTGGGTGGGTTGGGGGCAAAAACGGAACTGGGGGTGGGTGGGGGCAAAAACGGAACTGGGGGTGGGTGGGGGCAAAAACGGACTGGGGGTGGGTGGGTGGGGGCAAAAACGGAGCTGTGGTGGGTGGGGGCAAAAACGGAGCTGTGGGTGGGGCAAAAACGGAGCTGTGGGTGGGGGCAAAAACGGAGCTGTGGGTGGGGCAAAAACGGAGCTGGGGGTGGGTGGGTGGTCAAAAACGAGCTGGGGTGGGTGGGTGGTCAAAAACGGAGCTGGGGTGGGTGGGTGGTCAAAAATGGAGCTTGGTCAAAAACGGAGCTGGGGTGGGTGGGTGGTCAAAAACGGAGCTGGGGTGGGTGGGTGGTCAAAAACGGAGCTGGGGTGGGTGGGTGGTCAAAAACGGAGCTGGGGTGGGTGGGTGGTCAAAAACGGAGCTGGGGTGGGTGGTCAAAAACGGAGCTAGGGTGGGGTGGGTGGTCAAAAACGGAGCTGCGGGTGGGGGGGGCAAAAACGGAGCTGCGGGTGGGGGGGCAAAAACGGAGCTGCGGGTGGGGGGGCAAAAACGGAGCTGCGGGTGGGGGGGGCAAAAACGGAGCTGCGGGTGGGGGGGGCAAAAACGGAGCTGCGGGTGGGGGGGGCAAAAACGAGCTGCGGGTGGGGGGGCAAAAACGGAGCTGCGGGTGGGGGGGGCAAAAACGGAGCTGCGGGTGGGGGGGGCAAAAACGGAGCTGCGGGTGGGGGGGGCAAAAACGGAGTCTGCTGGGTGGGGGGGGGCAAAAACGGAGCTGCGGGTGGGGGGGGGCCAAAAACGGAGCTGCGGGTGGGGGGGGGCAAAAACGGAGCTGCGGGTGGGGGGGGCAAAAACGGAGCTGCGGGTGGGGGGGGGCAAAAACGGAGCTGCGGGTGGGGGGGGGGCAAAAACGGAGCTGCGGGTGGGGGGGGGCAAAAACGGAGCTGCGGGTGGGGGGGGCAAAAACGGAGCTGCGGGTGGGGGGGGCAAAAACGGAGCTGCGGGTGGGGGGGGCAAAAACGGAGCTGCGGGTGGGGGGGGGCAAAAAACGGAGCTGCGGGTGGGGGGGGGCAAAAACGGAGCTGCGGTGGGGGGGGGCAAAACGGAGCTGCGGGTGGGGGGGGGGCAAAAACGGAGCTGCGGGGTGGGGGGGGGGCAAAAACGGAGCTGCGGGTGGGGGGGGGGCAAAAACGGAGCTGCGGGGTGGGGGGGGGCAAAAACGGAGCTGCGGGTGGGGGGGGGCAAAAACGGAGCTGCGGGTGGGGGGGGGCAAAAACGGAGCTGCGGGGTGGGGGGGCAAAACGGAGCTGCGGGTGGGGGGGGGCAAAAACGGAGCTGCGGGTGGGGGGGGCAAAACGGAGCTGCGGGTGGGGGGGGGCAAAACGGAGCTGCGGGTGGGGGGGGGCAAAAACGGAGCTGCGGGTGGGGGGGGGCAAAAACGGAGCTGCGGGTGGGGGGGGCAAAAACGGAGCTGGAGGTGGGGGGGGGGGCAAAAACGGAGCTGGGGTGGGGGGGGGGGCAAAAACGGAGCTGGGTGGGGGGGCAAAAACGGAGCTGGGGTGGGGGGGGGGGCAAAAACGGAGCTGGGTGGGGGGGGGGGGCAAAAACGGAGCTGCGGGTGGGGGGGTCAAAAACGGAGCTGCGGGTGGGGGGGGTCAAAAACGGAGCTGGGGTGGGGGGGGGGGCAAAAACGGAGCTGGGGTGGGGGGGGGGCAAAAACGGAGCTGGGGTGGGGGGGGGGCAAAACGGAGCTGGGGTGGGGGGGGGCAAAAACGGAGGCTGGGGTGGGGGGGGGGCAAAAATGGAGCTGGGGTGGGGGGGGGGGCAAAAACGGAGCTGCGGGTGGGGGGGGGTCAAAAACGGAGCTGCGGGTGGGGGGGGTCAAAAACGGAGCTGCGGGTGGGGGGGGGTCAAAAACGGAGCTGCGGGTGGGGGGGGGTCAAAAACGGAGCTGCGGGTGGGGGGGGTCAAAAACGAGCTGCGGGTGGGGGGGGCAAAAACGGAGCTGCGGGTGGGGGGGGCAAAAACGGAGCTGCGGGTGGGGGGGGCAAAAACGGAGCTGAGGGTGGGGGGGCAAAAACGGAGCTGGGGTGGGTGGGTGGTCAAAAACGGAGCTGGGGTGGGTGGGTGGTCAAAAACGGAGCTGCCGGGTGGGGGGTGCAAAAACGGAGCTGCGGGTGTGGGGGGCAAAAACGGAGCTGCGGGTGTGGGGGGCAAAAACGGAGGGGGGTGGGTGGGGGGGTCAAAAACGGAGCGGGGGTGGGTGGGGGGGTCAAAAACGGAGCTGGGGTGGGTGGGGGGGTCAAAAACGGAGCTGGGGTGGGTGGGGGGGTCAAAAACGGAGCTGGGGTGGGTGGGGGGGTCAAAAACGGAGCTGGGGTGGGTGGGGGGGTCAAAAACGGAGCTGGGGTGGGTGGGGGGGTCAAAAACGGAACTGGGGTGGGTGGGGGGGTCAAAAAACGGAACTGGGGTGGGTGGGGGGTCAAAAACGGAACTGGGGTGGGTGGGGGGGTCAAAAACGGAACTGGGGTGGGTGGGGGGGTCAAAAACGGAACTGGGGTGGGTGGGGGGGGTCAAAAACGGAACTGGGGTGGGTGGGGGGGGTCAAAAACGGAACTGGGGTGGGTGGGGGGGTCAAAAACGGAACTGGGGTGGGTGGGGGGGTCAAAAACGGAACTGGGGTGGGTGGGGGGGGGGGAAAAACGGAGCTGGGGTGGGTGGGGGGTCAAAAACGGAGCTGGGGTGGGTGGGGGGTCAAAAACGGAGCTGGGGTGGGTGGGTGGTCAAAAACGGAGCTTCAAAAACTGAGCTGGGGTGGGTGGGGGGTCAAAAACGGAGCTGGGGTGGGTGTGGGGACAAAAACGGAGCTGGGGTGGGTGGGTGGTCAAAAACGGAGCTGGGGTGGGTGGGTGGTCAAAAACTGAGCTGGGGTGGGTGGGTGGTCAAAAACGGAGCTGGGGTGGGTGGGTGGTCAAAAACGGAGCTGGGGTGGGTGGGTGGTCAAAAACGGAGCTGGGGTGGGTGGTCAAAAACGGAGCTGGGGTGGGTGGGTGGTCAAAAACGGAGCTGGGGTGGGTGGGGGGTCAAAACGGAGCTGGGGTGGGTGGGGGGCAAAACGGAGCTGGGTGGTGGGGGGGGGGCAAAAACGGAGCTGGGTGGGGGGGGGCAAAAACGGAGCTGGGGGTGGGCGGGGGGCAAAACAGAGCTGGGGGTGGGCGGGGGGGCAAAAACAGAGCTGGGGGTGGGCGGGGGGGCAAAAACAGAGCTGGGGGTGGGCGGGGGGGCAAAAACAGAGCTGGGGGTGGGCGGGGGGGCAAAAACAGAGCTGGGGGTGGGCGGGGGGGCAAAAACAGAGCTGGGGGTGGGCGGGGGGGCAAAAACAGAGCTGGGGGTGGGCGGGGGGGCAAAAACAGAGCTGGGGGTGGGCGGGGGGGGCAAAAACAGAGCTGGGGGTGGGCGGGGGGCAAAAACAGAGCTGGGGGTGGGCGGGGGGGCAAAAACAGAGCTGGGGGTGGGGCGGGGGGGCAAAAACAGAGCTGGGGGTGGCGGGGGGGCAAAAACAGAGCTGGGGTGGGCGGGGGGGCAAAAACAGAGCTGGGGGTGGGCGGGGGGGGCAAAAACAGAGCTGGGGGTGGGCGGGGGGGCAAAAACAGAGCTGGGGTGGGCGGGGGGGCAAAAACAGAGCTGGGGGTGGGCGGGGGGGCAAAAACAGAGCTGGGGGTGGGCGGGGGGGCAAAAACAGAGCTGGGGGTGGCGGGGGGGCAAAAACAGAGCTGGGGGTGGGCGGGGGGGCAAAAACAGAGCTGGGGGTGGGCGGGGGGGCAAAAACAGAGCTGGGGGTGGGCGGGGGGGCAAAAACAGAGCTGGGGTGGGCGGGGGGCAAAAACAGAGCTGCGGGGGGCAAAACCAGAGCTGCGGGGGGCAAAACCAGAGCTGGGGGTGGGCGGGGGGGCAAAACCAGAGCTGGGGGGTGGGCGGGGGGGCAAAACCAGAGCTGGGGGGTGGGCGGGGGGGCAAAACCAGAGCTGGGGGTGGGCGGGGGGGCAAAACCAGAGCTGGGGGTGGGCGGGGGGGCAAAACCAGAGCTGGGGTGGGTGGGGGGGCAAAAACAGAGCTGGGGGTGGGTGGGTAGGGGGGGCAAAAACAGAGCTGAGGGAAATAACGGAGCTGGGGGGGGGGGGGCAAAAACGGAGCTGGGGGTGGGGGGCAAAAACTCACAGTTTCAGTTAAGCCTCCCCCCAGCAGCAACAGCCGACACCACCACACCACCACCAGTGAGCATTTCCTCACCTCAGACAGCAGCAGCAGCAGTGTGCCTGGGGTTTGGGGAGCCCTGGGTTAGAGCGCACCGGCCAATGAGAGCCCGTGGGGGGGCAGGACACGGGGGGGCTGAGGCACACCAGCCAGTGAGAGCCATGGGAGTGCGGGCGGAACGACGGACGTACCGACGGACAAATCAAATGGTCTACAGACACTCACAACCAAGATTTTCAGTATTATATATAGATACAAATCCATTTCATCTACTATATATTTTCTGAAATGACTGTATGTTTGTCTGCATGGCCTGTGTCCCTAGGGGAAATCTGATTGGTCCCTTGGGCCGCCCGCCCCCACACCTCTCATTGGCCTGAGGCGGAGTGACGACACACACACACACACACACTGCTCATCTCCCGGTTTCTTACCCGCCGGTCCCGTGTCTCCCTGTTTTCCCGCGTTTCCCCCACCCCCCCCCGGCGCCGCTACAGTCAGCGGGGACGAGCGCCCGGGACACCCCCCACGGCTCTCAAGCCGCGTGCCCAGGCGCTCTCCTCCCCGGGATGCCATGCGCGCACCTCCTCCTCTCCCGTGTCAGGTCCCCCCCGGTGCCGGTGCTCCACTCCCCCTCTCCCCGGTGCTCCACTCCCCCCCTCCCCGGTGGCTCCGCTCCCCCCCTCCCCGGTGCTCCGCTCCCCCCCTCCCCGGTGCTCCGCTCCCCCCCTCCCCGGTGCTCCGCTCCCCCCCTCCCCGGTGCTCCACACTACCCCCTCCCGGTGCTCCACTCCCCCCCTCCCCGGTGCTCCACTACCCCCCTCCCCGGTGCTCCACTACCCCCCTCCCCGGTGCTCCACTACCCCCTCCCCGGTGCTCCACTCCCCCCCCTCCCTGGTGCTCCACTCCCCACTCACCTCCCTCTCGCTCCACTCACCTCCACTCCTGCTCCACTCACCTCCGCTCACCTCTGCTCCGCTCCCGCTCCACTCACCTCTGCTCACCTCTGCTCCCACTCCACTCACCTCCACTCCTGCTCCACTCACGCTCCACTCACCTCCGCTCCACTCACCTCCGCTCACCGCTCCTCACCTCCGCTCCACTCACCTCCGCTCCCGCTCCCGCTCCACTCACCTCCGGTCCTGCTCCACTCACCTCTGCTCCCGCGCCACTCACCTCCGCTCCACTCACCTCCGCTCCTGCTCCACTCACCTCCGCTCCCGCTCCACTCACCTCCCGCTCCACTCCCCCCCCCCCTCCCCGGCGCGGGGACAGGCAGTGGGCGGGCAGCCTGCCACTGCCACCCCGGCACCCAAGTTGGCGGCACACAGAAGGACCCCCTCCCTCGCGGAGTAACTAAGATGGCGGCGGCCGGCAGGAGAGGCGACGTGTGTGTCTGTGTGTGTGTGTGTGTGTCTCACTGTGTCCTGTGTGTCTCACTGTGTGTGTGTGTGTGTGTGTGTGTGTGTGTGTGTATGTGTGTGTGTGTGTGTGTGTGTGTGTGTGTGTGTGTGTGTGTGTGTGACACTGTGTGTGTGTGACACTGTGTGTGTGTGTGTGTGTGTGTGTGTGTGTGTGTGTGTGTGGTGTGTGTGTGTGTGTGTGTGTGTGTGTGTGTGTGACACTGTGTGTGTGTGTGAGTGTGTGAGAGACACTGTGTGTGTGTCTGTAGGGTGGGGACCGAGCTACACGATGGGGGGGGATACAGGGGGGAGTGGAGAGGAGGGACCCGTAAATTTAAAAGCAAACCAAACCACCCTCCTGTCCACTCTCACCCCCCCTCCTGTCCACTCTCACCCCCCCCCCTCCTGTCCTACTGTCACCCCCTCCCTCCTGTCCACTGTCCCCCCCTGTCCACTGTCCCCCCCTGTCCACTGTCACCCCCCCCGTTCACTCTTCCCCCCCCATCCACTCTTCCCCCCCCCATCCACTCTTCCCCCCCTCCACTCTTTCCCCCCCCCTCCACTCTACCCCCCCCTGTCCACTCTTCCCCCCCTGTCCACTCTTCCCCCCCGTCCACTCTTCCCCCCCCGTCCACTCTCCGCCCCGGTCAACTCTCCCCCCCTGTCCACTCACCCCCCCCCCTCCTGTCCACTGTCACCCCCCCTCCTGTCCACTGTCACCCCCCCTCCTGTCCACTGTCACCCCCCCTCCTGTCCACTGTGACCCCCCCTCCTGTCCACTTTCACCCCCCCTCCTGTCCACCGTCACCCCCCCTCCTGTCCACCGTCACCCCCCCTCCTGTCCACCATCACCCCCTCCATCCTGTCCACCGTCACGCCCCCCTCCTGTCCACTGTCACCCCCCCCCCTCCTGTCCACTGTCACCCCCCCCCTCCTGTCCACTGTCACCCCCCCCTCCTGTCCACTGTCCCCCCCCTGTCCACTGTCCCCCCCCTGTCCACTGTCCCCCCCATCCACTGTCACCCCCCGCTGTCCGACTGTCACCCCCCTGTCCACTGTCACCCCCCCGTCCACTCTTCCCCCCCCCGTCCACTCTTCCCCCCCGTCCACTGTCACCCCCCTCCTGTCCACTGTCACCCCCCCTCCTGTCCACTGTCACCCCCCCTCCTGCCCACTGTCACCCCCCCCTCCGCCCACTGTCACCCCCCTCCTGGTCCACTGTCACCCCCCTCCTGTCCACTCTCCCTCCCTGTCCACTCTCCCCCCCTGTCCACTGTCACCCCCCCCTCCTGTCCACTGTCACCCCCCCTCCTGTCCACTGTCCACCCCCCCTCCTGTCCACTGTCACCCCCCCTCCTGTCCACTGTCACCCCCCCTCCTGTCCACTGTCACCCCCCTCCTGTCCACTGTCACCCCCCTCCTGTCCACTGTCACCCCCCCCTCCTGTCCACTGTCACCCCCCTCCTGTCCACTGTCACCCCCACCTCCTGTCCACTGTCACCCCCCACCTCCTGTCCACTGTCACCCCCACCTCCTGTCCACTGTCACCCCCTCTCCTGTCCACTGTCACCCCCACTCCTGTCCACATTCACCCCCCCTCCTGTTTCACCCCCCCTCCTGTCCACTGTCCCACCTCCTGTCCACTGTCATCCCCCCCTCCCCACTGCCCCCCCCTCCTGTCCACTGTCCCCCCCTCCTGTCCACTGTCCCCCCTCCTGTCCACTGCCCCCCCTCTCCTTTCCACTGTCCCCCCCCTCCTGTCACTGCCCCCCCCCTCCTGTCCACTGTCCCCCCGACTCCTGTCCACTGTCCCCCCCCCTCCTGTCCACTGCCCCCCCTCCTGTCCACTGTCACCCCCCTCCTGTCCACTGTCACCCCCACCTCCTGTCCACTGTCACCCCCACCTCCTGTCCACTGTCACCCCCACCTCCTGTCCACTGTCACCCCCACCTCCTGTCCACTGTCACCCCACTCCTGTCCACATTCACCCCCCCTCCTGTCCACTGTCCCCCCCTCCTGTCCACTGTCATCCCCCCCTCCCACTGTCCCCCTCTCCCCACTGTCCCCCCTCCTGTCCACTGTCTCCCCCTCCTGTCCACTGTCCCCCCCTCCTGTCCACTGTCCCCCCCTCCTGTCCACTGTCCCCCCCTCCTGTCCACTGTCCCCCCTCCTGTCCACTGTCCCCCCTCCTGTCCACTGTCCCCCCCCACTCCTGTCCACTGTACTCCCCTCCTGTCCACTGTCCCCCCTCCTGTCCACTGTCCCCCCCCCACTCCTGTCCACTGTCCCCTCCTGTCCACTGTCCCCTCCTGTCCACTGTCCCCATCCCCTCCTGTCCACTGTCCCCGTCCCCTCCTGTCCACTGTCCCCGTCCCCTCCTGTCCACTGTCCCCGTCCCCTCCTGTCCACTGTCCCCTCCTGTCCACTGTCCCCGTCCCCTCCTGTCCACTGTCCCCGTCCCCTCCTGTCCACTGTCCCCGTCCCCTCCTGTCCACTGTCGTCTGTCCTCTCCTGTCCACTGTCGTCCGTCCCCTCCTGTCCACTGTCGTCCGTCCCCTCCTGTCACTGTCGTCCGTCCCCTCCTGTCCACTGTCCCCGTCCCCTCCTGTCCACTGTCCCCGTCCCTCCTGTCCACTGTCCCCCGTCCCCTCATGTCCACTGTCGTCTGTCCCCTCCTGTCCACTGTCGTCCGTCCCTCCTGTCCACTGTCGTCCGTCCCCTCCTGTCCACTGTCGTCCGTCCCCTCCTGTCCACTGTCGTCCGTCCCCTCCTGTCCACTGTCGTCCGTCCCCTCCTGTCCACTGTCGTCTGTCCCTCTCCCGCCTGAAACACACCTCGGCGCGCCTTAACATGCCGGCGGGGAGCAGAGCAGTGGCGGCCGCAGCGGGGCTGACTGTCCTCATTCGCCCCCCCCTCCCCGTACCTCCATGTCGCCTCCCCAAAGGTTCCTCTCCATGTGAGGTGGGGGGGATGCCTAACCGCTATCTTCATGCCGCCTGAGGTGTGGGGGATGCCGGGACGCTAACTATTTGCATGCCGCTGCCACGTGAGGTATGGGGGGTGTGGGGAGGATGCCGGCCTGACCTCTAGCTTCATGCCTCACCCACTCACTAACTCACCCACTCACTCACCCACCCAGTCACTAACTCACCCACCCAGTCACTAACTCACCCACCCACACAGTCACCAACTCACCCACTCACTCACCCACCCACCCACCAGCTGAGACCCCCGCTCACTAACTCACTTACCCGCCCTCACTAACTCACCCGCCCGCTCACAAACTCACCCACCCAATCACTACTGACTAACTCACCGCCCAGTCACTACTCACCCAGTCACTAAATAGGGGGAGCGGGACCATTCAATCCCGGGCAACGCCGGGTATATCAGCTAGTTCTTAATACAATGTAAAAAGCAAATATATTTTCATTTTAAGAATAACAAAGGTTTCAATGAAAATGTTACACTAACTACACCCACACTAAAGCCCCCTTTCTTCACCATTTTATTTTTTATTTATTTATAAAAATGTTTTACCAGGAAATAATACCATTGAGAGTTACCTCTCGTTTTCATGTATTTCCTGGGCACCGAGTTAAGATGACAAATAATACATGGTTACAAATACAGTTACATAAGTGAACAGGGTATACATTATATACAAGACATTGCATGCACAGTTAAAGATAATATATATTACTAGCTGATATACCCGGCGTTGCCCGGGATTGAATGGTCCCCGCTCCCCTATCTCTGCTCCCCATTGCCCTCTCTCTGTGGGTGGGTGATTTAGTGACTGGGTGAGTTAGTGACTGGGCGGGTGAGTTAGGTCAGTTAGTGATTGGGTGGGTGAGTTTGTGAGCGGGCGGGTGAGTTAGTGAGGGCGGGTAAGTGAGTTAGTGAGCGGGGTCTCAGCTAGTGACTGGGTGGGTGGGTGAGTGAGTGGGTGAGTTGGTGACTGTGTGGGTGGGTGAGTTAGTGACTGGGTGGGTGAGTTAGTGACTGGGTGAGTGAGTGAGTTAGTGAGTGGGTGAGGCATGAAGCTAGAGGTCAGGCCGGCATCCCCCCCGCACGCCCCATACCTCACGTGGCAGCGGCATGCAAATAGTTAGCGTCCCGGCATCCCCCACACCTCAGGCGGCATGAAGATAGCGGTTAGGCATCCCCTCCACCTCACATGGAGAGGAACCTTTGGGGAGGCGACATGGAGGTACGGGGAGGGGGGGGGGAATGAGGACAGTCAGCCCCGCTGTGGCCGCCACTGCTCTGCTCCCCCGCCGGCATGTTAAGGGCGCGCCGAGGTGTGTTTCAGGCGGGAGAGGGATGGGACGACAGTGGACAGGAGGGGACGGACGACAGTGGACAGGAGGGATGATGACAGTGGACAGAGGGACGGACGACAGTGGACAGGAGGGGATGGACGACAGTGGACAGGAGGGGACGGACGACAGTGGACAGGAGGGGACGGACGACAGTGGACAGGAGGGGACGGGACAGTGGACAGGAGGGGACGAGGACAGTGGACAGGAGGGGACGGGGACAATGGACAGGAGGGGACAGGGACAGTGGTCAGGAGGGGACGGGGACAGTGGACAGGAGGGGATGGGGGACAGTGGACAGGAGGGGACGGGGGACAGTGGACAGGAGGGGGGGACAGTGGACAGGAGGGGGGGACAGTGGACAGGAGTGGGGGGTACAGTGGACAGGAGGGGGGACAGTGGACAGGAGGGGGGGGACAGTGGACAGGAGGGGGGCAGTGGACAGGAGGGGGGGACAGTGGACAGGAGGGGGGGACAGTGGGGAGGGGGGACAGTGGGGAGGGGGGACAGTGGGGAGGGGGGGACAGTGGGGAGGGGGAGACAGTGGGGAGGGGGGGACAGTGGGGAGGGGGGGACAGTGGGGAGGGGGGATGACAGTGGACAGGAGGGGGGACAGTGGACAGGAGGGGGGGTGAATGTGACAGGAGTGGGGGTGACAGTGGACAGGGGGGGGTGACAGTGGACAGGAGGTGGGGGTGACAGTGGACAGGAGGTGGGGGTGACAGTGGATAGGAGGGGGGGTGACAGTGGACAGGAGGGGGGTGACAGTGGACAGGAGGGGGGTGACAGTGGACAGGAGGGGGGTGACAGTGGACAGGAGGGGGGGTGACAGTGGACAGGAGGGGGGGTGACAGTGGACAGGAGGGGGGGTGACAGTGGACAGGAGGGGGGGTGACAGTGGACAGGGGGGAGAGTGGACAGGGGGGGAGAGTGGACAGGGGGGGGAGAGTGGACAGGGGGGGAGAGTGGACAGGGAGGGGGGTGACAGTGGACAGAGGGGGGGTGACAGTGGGCAGGAGGGGGGGTGACAGTGGACAGGAGTGGGGGTGACAGTGGACAGGTGGGGGGGTGACAGTGGAGGGGGGGGAAAGAGTGGATGGGGGGGAAAGAGTGGAGGGGGGGGGAGAGTGGATGGGGGGGTGACAGTGGACAGGGGGGGTGACAGTGGACAGGGGGGGGTGACAGTGGATGGGAGGGGAACAGTGGACAGGGGGGGACAGTGGACAGGGGGGGGACAGTGGACAGGGGGGGGCAGTGGACAGGGGGGGGACAGTGGACAGGAGGGGGGTGACAGTGGAGAGGAGGGGGGGTGACAGTGGACAGGAGGGGGGGGGGTGACAGTGGACAGGAGGGGAGCGTGACAGTGGACAGGAGGGGGGGTGACGGTGGACAGGAGGGGGGGTGATGGTGGACAGGAGGGGGGTGATGGTGGACAGGAGGGGGGGGAAAGTGGACAGGAGGGGGGGTGACAGTGGACAGGAGGGGGGGTGACAGTGGACAGGAGGGGGGGTGACAGTGGACAGGGGGGGTGACAGTGGACAAGAGGGGGGGTGACAGTGGACAGGAGGGGGGTGACAGTGGATAGGAGGGGGGGAGAGTGGACAGGGGGGGAGAGTGGACGGAGGGGTGAAGAGTGGACGGGGGGGGAAGAGTGGATGGGGGGGTAGAGTGGAGGGGGGGGGAAGAGTGGAGGGGGGGGAAGAGTGGATGGGGGGAAGAGTGAACGGGGGGGTGACAGTGGACAGGGGGGGACAGTGGACAGGGGAGGACCGTGGACAGGGGGGGACAGTGGACAGAAGGGGGGGTGAGAGTGCAGGAGGGGGGGGTGAGAGGTGGACGAGGAGGGGGGGGTGAGAGTGGACAGGAGGGGGGGTGAGAGTGTACAGGAGGGGGGGGGGTGACAGTGGACAGGAGGGTGGTCGGTTTGCTTTAAATTTACGGGTCCCTCCTCTCCACTCCCCTGTACCCCCCCCCCCATGTGTAGCTCCGGTCCCCACCCTACAGACACACACACAGTGTCTCTCACACACACACACACACACAGTGTCACACACAGTGTCACACACAGTGTCTCTCACAAACACACAGTGTCTCTCACACACACACAGTGTCACACACACACACACACACACACACACACACACACACACCACACACACACACACACTGAGACACAGACACAGTGAGACACACACACACACAGACACACACGTCACCTCTCCTGCCGGCCGACGCCATCTTAGTTACTCCGCGAGGGAGGGGGGGTCCTTCTGTGTGCCGCAAACTTAGGTGCCGCGTGGCAGCGGCAGGCTTCCCGCCCACTGCCTGTCCCCGCGCCGGGGAGGGGGGGGGAGTGGAGCGTGAGGTGAGTGAGGCAGGAGCGGAGGTGAGTGGAGCGGGAGCGGAGGTGAGTGGAGCAGGAGCGGAGGTGAGTGGAGTGGAGGTGAGTGCGCGGGAGCGGAGGTGAGTGGAGCGGGAGCGGAGGTGAGTGGAGCGGAGGTGAGGAGCGGGAGCAGAGGTGAGTGGAGCGGAGGTGAGTGGAGCGTCAGCGGAGGTGAGTGGAGCGGAGGTGAGTGGAGCAGGAGCGGAGGTGAGAGGAGCGGGAGCGGAGGTGAGCGGAGCGGAGGTGAGTGGAGCGGAGGTGAGTGGAGCGGGAGCGGAGGTGAGTGGAGCGGGAGCGGAGGTGAATGGAGCGGAGGTGAGTGGAGCGGGAGCGGAGGTGAGTGGAGCGGGAGCGGAGGTGAGTGGAGCAGGAGCGGAGGTGAGTGGAGCGGGAGCGGAGGTGAGTGGAGCGGGAGGGAGGTGAGTGGGGAGTGGAGCACCGGGGAGGGGGGGAGTGGAGCACCGGGGAGGGGGTAGTGGAGCACTGGGGAGGGAGGGAGTGGAGCACCGGGGAGGGGGGGAGTGGAGCACCGGCACCGGGGGGACCTGACACGGGGAGAGGAGGAGGTGCGCACATGGCATCCCGGGGGAGGAGAGCGCCTGGGCACGTGGCGCGTGCTTGAGAGCTGTGGGGGGTGTCCCGGGCGCTCGTCCCCCGATGACTGTAGCGGCGCGGGGGGGGGGGGGAAACCCGGGAAACAGGGGACACGGGACCGGCGGGTAAGAAACCGGGAGATGAGCAGTGTGTGGGTGTGTGTGTGTGTGTGTGTGTCGTCACTCCGCCTCAGGCCAATGAGAGGTGGGGGGGGCGGCGGCCCAAGGGACAATCAGATTTCCCCTAGGACACAGGCCATGCAGACAAACATACAGTCATTCAGAATATATAGTAGATAAGCGTATGTCACAGTTATAGACCAGATTAACATGTGAGAGCCTTAGTTTTGAAAGAACTTAAACTGGTGGTGGATGAGAGTCTCCGGTAGGTTGTTCCAGTTTTGGGGTGCATGGTAAGAGAATGTATAATTACACCCTCGACCCCCTTCTCCTGTACACATTAATAGGGCATAGAGAGGCGTGGTTTAATGGGCATGGGGAAGGAGGGGTCAAGAGGCACGTGTGGGTGAGAGCCAAGAGAAGTACAGGGGAGGAGAGAAAGGGGTTGAGTCATGGTGGAAGGGAAGGGGTAAGAGGCATGGCAGAGGGGAAGTTTTTTTTAATATGGAGGGGTGAGATTACCAGCAGGATTCCTTATAGCTGCAGCATGTGAAAGTCAAGGAGCTCCCAGACTCGATCCCACTCCACTGTCTCTACCAGACCACACTCAGTCCTCTCTCTGACACAGTCCCCATCCCCATGCCTCTCTGCCAGATGCACCCCCACTCTGCAGCTGCTGATAGGAATGCCATGGTAAGAAGTAAGGCAAGTATTGCGTTACCCTCCATTTTTATTACTGCAGTATTACTATGCTACTGGTATATTGCCCAACCCTACTTTGAACAATCACATATTTTATCTCATGTATGAATCCTCATGTGTGTAATGAGGCTGATCCTCTGCGAAAAGCTTTCCCCACACTATGTACATGGAAATGGTTTCTCCCGTGTATGAATCCTGTGGTGGGTGAGGAGGTGGCTCATTTGAGAAAAGCTGTTCCCCACACTCTGCACATGTGAATCATTTCTCTCCTGTATGAGTCCTCTGGTGTATGAGGAGACGGCTCTTTTTACGGAATTGTTTCCCCCACACTGTACATATGAATGGTTTCTCCCCTGTATGAAACCGCTCATGGATGAGGAGCTGTGTCTTCCAAGAAAAACTTTTACTACACTCTGAACATGCGAATGGTTTCTCTCCAGTATGAGTCATCTGGTGACTGAGAAGGTCGCGCTTAATACTGAATTGTTTCCCACACTCTGTACATGTGAATGGTTTTTGTCCTGTATGAGTCATCTGGTGTTTGCAGAGGCTTTCCTTATGTCTGAATTGTTTCCCACACTCTATACATGTGAAGGGTTTCTCCCCTGTATGAATCCGCTCATGGATGAGGAGCTCCGTCTTCCGAGAAAAGCTTTTACTACACACTGCACATGTGAATGGTTTCTCCCCTGTATGAGTCATCTGGTGTCTGAGGAGGTTGCTCTTAGTATTGAATTGTTTCCCACACACTGAACATGGGAATGGTTTCTCCCCTGTATGAAGCCGCTCATGTTTGAGGAGGGTCCTCTTGGTACTTAACTGTTTCCCACACACTGTACAAGTAAAATGAGTCACTGATGTCTGAATCATCTGGTGTGGAAGAAGTTTCCCCTGCACTGAGAAACCGCTCCCACCATCTGTACATGTAAAGGTTTGCTCCCTAGTGGGGACACAAAGGTGTGTGAGCCGGTCCCTGTCCAGTGAGAAGATTTTGCCACACTGACAACAGAGAAAACAGAGAAAAGGCTGAGCACCACAGCTTGTTCTTAAATCTCTCCCATACCTTTTGCTGGACCCATATTTAGAGCCCGTCTCTGCTGTGTGCTGTACAATGACTGTAAATTCACCATCAAGTTAAAAGGGGCCTGTAAAAGTGTATATACCAAAAAGATTTTGGAAAATGTATCCATTTCCACAGGAAGAGGTCAAATTTTGGGAAGCCAGCCCCAAGGTGGATGCTGCTATATCTAGAATAGCAAGGAAGACCACAATTCCAATAGAAGAGTCTGCAACCTTAAAAAACACCATGGATAGGAAAATGGATTACGTATTAAAAAAGGCATATGTCACAGTGGGGACAGCCTGTAAGCCAGCCATAGCAACTACATCTACGGCAAGGGCAATGCGTGTCTGGATTGCCAACATAGAGGAGGCACTAGACAAAGATGTAAAAAGAAGTTCTATCCAAAAGGCACTGTCTGAAGTAAAGTGGGCGACAGACTACATAGCGGAGGCTTCTTTGGATGCGGTCAGATTAGCATCTAGATCTATGGCCTTAGCAGTGTCAGCAAGAAGGGTGTTATGGCTAAGACAATGAATGGCAGACGCAGCATCAAAGAATAGCCTATGCGGATTACCTTTTGAAGGAGAATTCCTTTTTGGCAACAAGTTGGATGCTATAATAACGAAAGCATCAGGAGGTAAGAGCAGCTTTTTGCCACAGGAAAAACAGGAACAGAAGATTCCGTTTTCAGCAATCTGATAGAAATCAGTACAAAGAGGCAAAAGCATATAGACCTGGCAGATAGTCTTCAAGGCAAACAACATGGAGAGGCGGCCAGTACCGGCTTTTTCGAGGTGCCAGAGGAAGAGGATCATTTGCCAAGAACAAATTCGCATGAAGGTCAAAGGGCCCAGCAGTTGCCAGTGGGAGGAAGACTGACGCAGTTTTCTGCAAGATGGGCCCAAACAATACAGGACAAATGGGTATTGGAAACCATTCGTCAGGGATACAGCATAGAGTTCAAAGAAATGCCAAGAAGAAATATGTGCCTAACAACAAGGGTACAGACCAAAGCAAAAAGAAGGCAAATGAATTCAGTTTAAAAAAAGTTACTATAAGCAGAAGTAATAACGAAGGTACCTCAGGAAGACAAAGGAGGTGGAATTTATTCCAGAATATTCCTAGTACAAAAGTCTTCAGGAGATACAGAGCAATCCTAGACCTGAGAAAGGTAAATACATTCTTGAAAATAAGAAAATTCAAGATGGTGTCTTTGAACCTGATCATTCAGGAGGTACAACCAGGAGACTGGATGGTATCGATAGATTTAAGGGACACTTATCTACACGTGGCCATATCAAAGAGACACCAAAGATTCCTAAGGTTCACAGTGAACCAACATCATTATCAGTACACAGCCAGGCCATTCGGTCTGGCGACCTCTCCAAGGACATTTACAAAAGTTCAAGCCCCACTAGTGGCAGAAATGTGAAAAAGAGGGGTAGAAATATACCCATACCTGGACGACATCTTGGTAAAATCAAAAAGTCAGAAGAAATTAGAACAAGACCAGAAGATGGTCATAACCTTCTTGGAACAACACGGTTGGTTAATAAACAGAGACAAGAGTCACCTAACACCCACTCAACTGCTAAAGTTTTTGGGAGTGGCATTCAACAGGGCAAAAGGGCTGACGTCGCCAGACACATGAAGGCAAGACATAGCATTGCAAGAGAGGAAGCTCAGGAAAGCAGGAAAACAAGGAAAAGAATCCCAAGGGGATGCACTCACGTATAAGGAACTCAAAAATAAATAAATTTTAATGATATCAAAGCAAATTACTATTTAAAACCTAACCAACAAGGCGCATGTTTGTCACAGCTATTTACAGGGCACTGACTATCAACCTATTTCTGGATATGAGCACTATTGCAAGTGATCCAGACAAAAGGCTGAGTAGTGATAATCTGGTGATAACGATAGGTATCGCCCAGGTGAAAAATCACAGTCCCATCCACAAGTCTTAACACTCAGACCAAAGAGATAAAGGGGTAGGTGCACAGAGTCAAGGTTGGTGCTGGTGTTCCACTTATCTTTCAATGAAACATGGATTGATACACTTAGCCTTGACAGCTGTGTTACTTAGTAGATCTGCTGACATTGATAGCTATGGAAAAGCTATTAACTCTTGCCTATTTCTTTCAGGCATCAGGTTCTGCTGTATGCAGGTACACAATGAGTTAAAGCAAAAGCCCCCACCCCCTTTCCGTTTCCTAGAGACTGGTGTCACTGACCATGAGGCCACAAAAACGAAAGCAGAGGGAATAGAGACCCCTCATACCCCAGAGAACAAATTAGCTGGCAGTTCAGCCGGGTACCTGATACATGCAGTAATTGCCACAGGGATCCTCCAAGCTGCAGTGAAGGTATTTGTGCTCTCCCTAGCTAGTGGGATCCGCATTTGGCCCACATCTTAGTTAACTGGGTAAGGAAAGTGCTCCACGCTGTGTGAGCAAACAGACCGTGCTACTAATTAGTCGGTCGCGCCAATGACGTCACCCAGGACGTCTCAACCGGCACGTGTTTCGTTCCTGCCAATGGAACTTCTTCGGGGGTGGGCAGGTCAAGTCTCCCTTGTTATAGCAACCTGATAGCGTCGTTGTGGCTCAGTGTTAGATGATGCATAGGGAGGGGAGGAGTGAGGAGGGCTCACAGAGAGATTTGATTAAAACGGGTTCTATTAACCCTTACATTGGTTTTAAAAGGTATGTGTAGTGACCAGCTATATTGCTCATGAGAGGATATTATTTATAATTTATTTATAAAATATTTTACCAGGAAGTAATACATTGAGAGTTACCTCTCGTTTTCAAGTATGTCCTGGGCACAGAGTAAAACAAATAATACATGGTTACAAGTACAGTTACATAAATGAACAAGGTATACATTATATACAAGACAATGCGTGCACAGTTAAAGAAAATATATATTATGAGCGTATGAAACAGTTACAGACCAGATTAAAGTGTGAGACAGCCTTAGATTTGAAAGAACTTAAGCTGGTGGTGGATATGAGAGTCTCTGGTAGGTTGTTCCAGTTTTGGGGTGCACGGAAGGAGAAGGAGGAGCGGCCGGATACTTTGTTGAGCCTTGGGACCATGAATAGTCTTTTGGAGTCTGATCTCAGGTGATAGGTGCTGCATGTGGTAGGGGTGAGGAGCTTGTTCAGGTAGCTGGGTAGCTTGCCCAGAAAGTATTTGAGGGTGAGACAGGAAAGGTGAACTTTGCGCCTAGACTCTAGTGATGACCAATCTAGTTCTTTGAGCATTTCGCAGTGATGTGTGTTGTAGTTGCATTGGAGAACAAAACGACAAATTGAATTGTAGAGGGTGTCAAGTTTGCTAAGGTAAGTTTGAGGAGCCGAGCCATATACTATGTCTCCATAGTCAATAATTGACATTAGCATCTGCTGTGCAATACGCTTTCTGACCAGGAGACTTAGGGAGGATTTGTTCCTGTAAAGTACCCCTAGTTTGGCATAGGTCTTGGTTGTCAGGGTATCAATGTGCATCCAGAGTGTTAAGTGGGAGTCAAACCATAAGCCCAGGTATTTAAAACTAGTGACAGGTGTTAGGGTGGTGTTAGCGTTGGTTCTAATCAGGAGCTCAGTCACTGGAAGCTTTACAAATTTAGTCTTGGTCCCAAATACCATTGTTACAGTCTTGTCAGTGTTTAAAAACAGTTTGTTTTGGGAAATCCAGTTTTCGAGTCTCAAAAAGTCAGACTGAAGTATGTGTTGAAGGTCAGAAAGGCTATGGCTGTGTGCATATAGGATTGTGTCATCTGCATACATGTGTATTGAGGCTTCCTTACAAGCTGTGGGAAGATCATTAATGAACACTGAGAAGAGTAGGGGCCCCAGAACAGAGCCTTGCGGGACACCACAGGTGATATCCAGGGGGTTGGAGTCAGAGCCTGAGATGGACACATGTTGGTATCTTCCTGATAGGTAGGACTGAAACCAGTTTAGAGCATGTTTCCCTATTCCAGAGCTCTGGAGTTTGTTAAGCAGGATAACATGATCAACTGTGTCAAAAGCCTTTGCAAAATCTAGGAATACTGCACCTGGATAGGAGCAGGCATACTGCCTTGTCACACAATAAAGTGCTAGAAACTGGTGTTGTGTTGTATATTCCTAATGCATGCAGACAGCCTCCCTTGTGTGTAAACATGAGGGGGCTGAGTGTTAAAATCAGGTGACTGGTAAAAACTGGGTAATGGATAGTATATTGGAGGTGTAATAGAGCTGGGTTCACAAGAAGGGGGTATAGACAAAACCCTCATTGAGACCCCCTGGGGACAAAGTCCCCAGGGTGTAAATCCATTGAGACTCCCTTCTCAGTAGGGCTATGTCCAAATCACCCTTGCGTATACCCAGTTTCACAGATTCAATTCCCTGGAAAGATAGATTGGAAACATCTCCTCCGTGAAAGGAGTTGATGTGTCTGGCCACGGGCACATCTTTTTTGGTATTGATTGTGCTCACGTGTTCCAAAATTCTCCTCCGGAGCTCACGTGTGGTCTTGCCGACATATTTTATCCCACACCTGCATGTTATGAGATAGACAACTCCCTCTGTTTTAGTTTATGAAATTACGCATATTATAGTGTTTGTCATTGCGTGATCCATTAAATTGTTTAGAGGGGTGTACATATTTACATGCTTTGCAGGCACCACATCTATAGGTACCCATTACTTTGTTGGAACCAAGCCATGTAGTGCTGTTCTGGTTCTGGTTCTGGTAATGGCTATGTACCAGGTGGTCTGCCAAATTGTGTGGGCGTTTATATGTGATTGACGCATGGGGATTTAGCACCTTGCTGAGATCTTTATCCTCCATGAGGATGTGCCAGTGTTTATTTAGTGAATCCCTGATCTCTCTCCATTGTTTATTAAAGGTTCCAATTACCCTTATGACCTGTGTACCCTCACTTTCTGTTTTTTAGGAGTATAAGAGTGTTCGTCTATCCGTGTGTTTTGCACGTTTGTATGCCTTGTTAACACATGATCGACTGTACTCCCTATTTAGAAATTTATTTTTCATTATTGCTGACTGTTTTTCAAAATCTGTAGATGTTGAGCAGTTCCGTCTAACCCGTAGGAACTGTCCCGTTAGGATCCCCTGTATAAGGGGCCTAGGGTGATGGCTTGATGCCAGCAAAAGATTGTTGGTCGCAGTAGCCTGGTGTGTACCGTGGTGTGGAGTAGGCCCAGAGTATCCTTGTATATATTGAGATCTAAGAAGGTGACACATTCCTGGCTAATGTTGTATGTTAGTCTTAGGTTATGTGTGTTTTGGTTGAGCTTGTCTACAAAGGATACAAACATTTCTCGGGTGCCACACCACACCACCAGCACATCATCAATGTAGCGAGATCATAGGTCTACAAATTTAGTGTACTCCGACATAGTGTCAGTAAAAACACCACATTCTTCCCACCAACCCAGGTACAAGTTGGCATAAGTCGGGGCACACGTTGTGCCCATCGCTGTACCCTGGAGTTGGTGGTAATACTTGTTTTTAAATAGGAAGTAGTTGTGGGTTAGTACATACTTTAGAAGTTCAATTGTAAACGCATTATGGTCAGTGTGTTCAACGCTTCTAGTTTTTAAGAAGGATTCCACTGCTCTAAGACCCACTTGGTGCTGAATACTTGTGTATAAGGACTCGACATCCACGGATACCAAGAAGGTATTTGGTGTCACCTGGACGCCGTCAATTTTCCTGACAATGTCAGTCGTGTCTTTAGTGTATGATGGTAAATTTACCACAAACGGTCTCAAAACTGCATCCAGATACATACTGGCATGTTCATTCAAAGACTCAATGCCCGATACTATTGGTCTACCTGGGGGATTTTAAGCATCCTTATGTAATTTTGGCAAAGTATAGAAAGTTGCCACTTTTGGTTTGGTTACCAGGATGTAATTGAATTCCTGTTCAGTGATAACCTTACTGGTTAATCCTGTTTTTAAGATAAACTGAAGTTCTTTCTGGAAACATGTAGTTGGATCATCCTGCAAGATTTTATAACATGTTTTGTCGTTCAGGAGTCTGGTATTTTCACGGACATACTATTCTTATACTTATAACCACAATGTTCCCTCCCTTGTCGGAGGGTTTAATGATTATTCCTTTGAGTTTAATAAGTTCTTGTAGGGCCATTTTTTCTTCCCCAGTCATATTTTCTATGCCTCCTCTAGGTGATATTTGTTCAAGATCTTTAACTACCAACTTGATGAAAACATCCACATTGGTGTTAGAGCCTATGTATGGTGTGAAGTGGCTTTTAGGTCTTAATGATGTGAATGGGCCTTTGCCTAAATCTCTGCTCCCTTCAACTTCGAGCACTATAAGGTTCCTGTAAGCTTCCAGGTCTGTTTCAGTGGCATTTTCGAGGAAGTCAGGGGGTGTAGTTAGCTGTTCCCTCCTTTTAAACATTTTATGTAAGGCTAGCTTCCTACCAAAGAGATGGATGTCCTTGACCCAGTCAAAGAGGTTAAAATTGCAGGTTGGGGTGAAGGAGAGTCCTTTCTTTAAAACTAGTTCTTGTGCAGATGTAAGTGTGATAGTTGACAAATTCACTATCTGCAGTTCATTTAGTATCTCCTCCTTCTCCATGCCCTGCTTCTCCCTCTGTAACCCCATATCTCTCTGTCTCTTAGCCTGTCCGTGTCCTCTCCTTGTCTTGCGCCTCGTCCTCTGTTGTTCCCACCCCCCTGTGTGGTTCTGGGTATGTCTAAAAAAAAGTCCCGTCCGCTAGTGGTTGAACTTGTGTCTGTTCGAAGGGTGTAGATTCCTCATTCTCGGAATTCTCCCACTCAGTGGATGTGTCATGAAAGTCCTTTGTTTTAGTGTTTTTTGGAATTTTGTATATTTTGCCTGTTCTGTAGTCGTCTGTCTCTCATGAGTTTTTTTATGTTTTCTTGCTTTAATATCTCGAGTAAAATTGTCAATGTTTTTTTTGAGTTTATTCTCAAGATCTATGTAATCCGGATTATTCTCCCAAACATTGATGTTAGTGAGTTCTACATTAAGGTCTGTAGTGGCTTGTTCCAGTCTCTTAGTCTCATAATCTACAAGTAGTACCATAAATTCCTTGGAGCAGTTAGACAGAATATTTTCCCACTTTCTTTGGAAAACTTCGTCATCAACTCTAAATGATGGAAATAGATTGATGCGTAAGCCTCTTGGTATAAATTCTTTAGTGATATAATTTCTTAGGCTCAGAGTTTCCCATAATAGACGTGTCTCTTTTTTATAAAATCTTTCCAGATTGTTAAAGAATGACTTAATGTCAGGTGGAGGAGTGGTTGCTCCTTCAACAAAGTCCTCTGAAAACAGTTTTTCTGCTTCCAGAAGACGCTCCCTAAATTCTGTCTTAGAGGTGAGAAAACCTGTCATTGCTGAATTGACGGGCTGGGGTGTAAGAAAGAACAAACAAGTTCAAACTGTGTAATAACTGGGGGGAAAGGGGAGAGAGGTGGAGTAAACCCCGCTCAGTCAATGGCATAGGAGAGTAGAGACTGGAGTGGTGCTATCAGGGACAGAGGGTGTACTGGAAAACAATCCCAAGGGGATGCACAAGAAGGGGGTATAGACAAAACCCTCATTGAGACCCCCTGGGGACAAAGTTAAGTGGAACACCAGCACCAACCTTGACTCTGTGCACCTACCCCTTTATCTCTTTGGTCTGAGTGTTAAGACTTGTGGATGGGACTGTGTTTTTTCACCTGAGCAGATACCTATCGTTATCACCAGATTATCACTACTCAGCCTTTTGTCTGGATCACTTGCAATAGTGCTCATATCCAGAAATAGGTTGATAGTCAGTGTCCCGTAAATAGCTGTGGCAAACATGCGCCTTGTTGGTTAGGTTTTAAATAGTAATTTGCTTTGATATCATTAAAATTTATTTATTTTTGAGTTCCTTATAAGTGAGTGCATCCCCTTGGGATTCTTTTCCTTGTTTTCCAGTACACCCTCTGTCCCTGATAGCACCACTCCAGTCTCTACTCTCCTATGCCATTGACTGAGCGGGGTTTACTCCACCTCACTCTCCTTTCCCCCCAGTTATTAGCTCAGGAAAGCAACCAGAACTTCAGCAGAAGAATGCATGACGCTTCTAGGGAAATTCGCTTCAACACCAAGCGTCATAAAATGGGCAGCGCTTCATATGAGACCGTTACAAATAGTTTTTTTACAACAATGGAACGGGAACCACAAGGATACAAGACAAAGAATCTTGTTACCCCCACACACAAAAAAAAGAATTAAAGTGGTGGGAAGATATCCAAAATCTGGGGAAAGGACGAACACTACCCCCAGTACAGTGGGAAAGAATCACAACAGATGCGAGCAACGCAGGTTGGGGTGCCCAAATGGGAGAAACGACGAAAGGAAGGAGCGGTGCACTGAGGTAAGTAGGTAAGACCAAACGTAGCTCTAACAAAAACGACTATTTATTGAAAAAAGGGACAAACATCAAGAAGCTAGAAACCTCTGACGCGTTTCATCCCACAAGGGACTTTGTGAAAGAGTGAGAAACACTGGTGCAAGGAACCTGGACAAACCAGGAGCAGCGCCTCCCATCAAATCTGCTGGAACTAAAAGCAGTACAAAGGGCTTTGGATGCATTCCAAGACCAAATAAGAGATGGCAATATAAAGATAAAGTCAGACAAACGGTCAGTTGTAAAGTATATAGCCAAACAAGGGGGAACCAGGAGCAGAAAGCTGATGAACCTCACAGCAGAAATCCTCTTATCAGAGATCACAGCCGTACACATCCCAGGACTGGAAAATGTCACAGCAGACTTTCTAAGTCGCAATATTATACACCCAGGAGAATGGGCATTAGACCCACAGGTGTTTCAAGAGCTTGTAGAGCGATGGGGTCAGCCAGACATTGATCTCATGGCGACACATCAGAACCGCAAGGTAAAGAACTACTGTGCAATACTGTTTCATCCCAGCGCAAAAAACACAGATGCTCTCAGCTTCAAATGGGATTTCAAGTTGGCATACCTGTTTCCCCCAATTCCCCTAATTCCGAAAACAATCAGGAAAATCAGGGAAGACCAAGCGGAAGTGATATTGGTAACACCATTTTGGCCAAGAAGGCCTTGGTTCACACACCTGGTAAATATGGCAATAGATATACCATGGCACATACCAGATCGCAAAGAACTTATGCGACAGGGGCCAATATGCCACCCGAACGCCAAAGAATGGGCCATGAAGGCATGGCGATTGAGTGGGAAACATTGAGGTTGAAAGGTTGTTCAGACAAAACAATTCAGACCCTATTACTGGCAAGAAAGGGATCCACATCAAAAGTATACCATAGAATTTGGCTTTGTTTCCAGGATTGGTGCACAAAAGAAACACAAAATTTCTTCTCACCAAGAATTGTGTCAATAGTGGAGTTCTTGAAAAAGGGATTTGAGAAAGGTCTCAGCCTCAGCTCCCTGAAAGTGCAGGTGTCTGCACTATCAGCCTTATTGGAAAGAAATCTGGCAATGGAAAGATTAATCATCCGGTTCTTGCAAGCAGTTAAAAGACTAAGGGCCTCATGCAGTAAGCGTCGATTATGTGAAATCGGCAATCTTACCGATTAGTCATGTTATTGGCGTTTTTTCCTCTCC
This sequence comes from Ascaphus truei, assembly GCF_040206685.1. Classification (NCBI taxonomy): domain Eukaryota; kingdom Metazoa; phylum Chordata; class Amphibia; order Anura; family Ascaphidae; genus Ascaphus; species Ascaphus truei. The sequence continues at coordinate 482,546,174 of NC_134484.1, forward strand.
GTATGCAGTAAGTGCCGAATACATTCAAAATCAACCCGAAAACAAATCCGCCCACTCTCACGATGATTAGCCGATCACACACAGGTGTATCGGCGTGCGTGGCGCGGTGCTGATAGGTTGCCCAATCACAAATCTTGCTGAATCAGGCGAAACAAGCATGTTTTGGATTGCGCGCCATATTTAAAGGCAACGTGTACTGCTATTCATTCTCTGTGTTGTTGGGAGTGAGAGAGAGAGAGACGCACAGAGCTGGCTGTTTGAACATTTGCATATTGACTGAGAGACTTGTTGTGTATTGGGTGAGCTTTGTCCATTGTTGTTTTGTTTACATCTTTGTTTTGTTTTATATGTGGAAGTGTTTCGTGTGATTGCCTGTACATTTGTTGTCTGTTTTTTGTGAGTGCTGGAAGTATGCCCGCAAAGCGTGGGAAGAGTGATGCTGGTGGGAGTGGGAGTGCTACTCGTGCGAGTACGCGTCGGAGTGAACGTACTGTTCAGGGGAGTGATGTTGCTGAGAGTGAGAGTGGTGTTGCAGGGAGTGGGAGTGCTGGTGCTGCGAGTGGTGTTGCTGGGAGTGGGAGTGCTGTTGCTGGGAGTGGGAGTGCTGTTGCTGGGAGTGGGAGTGCTGTTGCTGGGAGTGGGAGTGCTGTTGCTGGGAGTGGGAGTGCTGGTGCTGGGAGTGGGAGTGCTGTTGCTGGGAGTGGGAGTGCTGGTGCTGGGAGTGCTGGTGCTAGGAGTGTGAGTGCTGGTGCTAGGAGTGTGAGTGCTGGTGCTAGGAGTGGGAGTGCTGGTGCTAGGAGTGGGAGTGCTGGTGCTGGGAGTGCTGCTGGTGGCGCAGTTGCTGATGGGGTGGATGGTGGTGGCGTGCTTGCTGGTGGGCAGCTTTTGGAGGCTCTTCCATTGGAAGAAGGAGAGTCCAGTCAGCACCAGCCAAGCTCTGACCCTAAACCTGCTCGGAAGAAACGTGTGGAGAAGCCACGTAATCCTCGCTTCAATGACCAGGAAAATACAGCTCTTGTCACTGGCATTCTGGAGCACTATGACAGTATATATGGACATTTACTAGGTAAGTGTACATTTACATTTATTATTCAAATACATGTGATCCTAGGTCATCTGAGTTTTGTTCATATGCAAATATGGCTTCACAATATCTTTCTATGTTAATTAGTCTGGAAACACAGCTTTTTAGCATGCCTTACAAGGACAACTAAACACAGGCGGTCAATTTTCCATAACTGCATACAATATGAATGCAACCTTGCTTACATGTATAGGTTTAGTAGTGAATGCTCATGTGCTTCACATATTACACATAAAACAGCATGTTTGCTATCTCTTGGAACAGCTAGCAGTGTAGGAAACTGGTGCTTATATTATTATTAATTTACCTCATATATTTGATATGTTTTTCAAGGGCGGACAAGTTCAGCAAGCAGAAAAGAAATGTGGGACACAATAGTCATTGGTGTCAATGCGTGTGGGAATCATGTGAGGGACAAGCGGAATTGTCACAAGAGATTTGATGATATTAGGTCCAAATTGAAAAACAAAATACAACACCAACGCGTGCATGCTACTGGCACTGGAGGTGGGCCCACACCACAACGTCTCATATTAAGTCCATTGGAGGAGCTGCTTCGGGCAAAATTACTTCCCGTCGTCGTGGAAGGCTTACCTGGTGACCGTGATATAGGAATTTACCCCTCACAATTTCCACCAGGTGAGAAATATTACTGTACTAGGCGTGTCGTTGCTTACAGTTATTTTGCATAGTTACACTGCTTTTTATACTGTCTTCACAATATAAGCATACCTGCATCTATATATGTATATGTCTGATTCTGTATATATATATATCTCAAAATAGAGGAACAAAGTTCATCAATAGTGCTCAGAATAACTGTAGAGGAATGTTTGTAATAATGTCAATGTAGACTTTCTTGATTGAAGATATAGTGATGCAGGCGTCTGATATAACTGTGAGTAATGGGTGTATAGGTGAGCGTAGTGTATAAGACATATATATTGAAGTCCTAGGGGTGCTGTGAGTGGAGAATGATTAGCTCCAACACATTACTCCTAATGAGGACAATGTCACACACGCTTGCAACCACCTTGAAAATACACCTTCCAGCAAAGAAAAGGAAAAAAACTCACATGAGAAAAGCCTGTCTTCTTCTTGTTGGTGGCGTGCATCCGTGATGTTGATGAGTAGATGAGTATGCTGCAGGACGCAGTGTGTCAGGGCACAGCCAAAGATGATCAGGATAACAGCTTGTGGTAAAAAGTAATCTTTATTCGAACATCATGGTGCAGACAGGATAATGGAGGGTAGCTCTTACGCGTTTCACGCCTAGCTGGCGCTTCGTCAGACGAAGCGCCAGCTAGGCGTGAAACGCGTAAGAGCTACCCTCCATTACCCTGTCTGCACCATGATGTTCGAATAAAGATTACTTTTTACCACAAGCTGTTATCCTGATCATCTTTGGCTGTGCCCTGACACACTGCGTCCTGCAGCATACTCATATCTCAAAATAGACATATATGTTGTAGTCCTACTAAAAGCAGTAACTAATATAGCACGTGCCATTGCGTGCTCATTTACATGTGAATTCCCAAAATGCATTGCTGCAGTGGAAGCAATTGATGGTGGGCGAAGATGGGGAACAACAGGGTAGTACACATGTGTAACACATGTTAATGAGAAATTATTACTAGCTACAGGTACAGAACAGAAATATGTAGAATATTATTGTGTATTTATTTATTTTACTCCGACAAACATGACATTACTGCCTATTTTAAGCATGCATCAAATATATTGCATGCAACGGCCTACAAACATCACTTGCACTAACACATCTATAGTTGTTTATGAAAAGGTCCATTTTTGCTTTAAGTCATATACAGACAGCATAATGAGGCACACGTATCATATTTTATGTCATTGTTTTCATAACTTCAAAACTGCACACGACTATTTAGCTCATCTACCATTGTGTTAAAGCAGCTGCAATTAATATCTCATCACAGCATACACTTCAACAGAGGGGGTGGGGTTCAGCACACACACTAATTACAGCCTCATTTTAGGGGCAACTTAGTTCACACCATTTTCACCTGTTTCAAGTAATTGAAAGGTGTGGCTCATTAGGCTTTTTGGGGAAGGGAATACCGTTCTTACAACCTGACTAGCACAACTGAAGTTAATCACACTCATTTGAAAGCTTCACTTTAGCTACTAAATGCCCCAACAACTCATTACTTATCAAACCGTACGTCACACATTAGTTCACTCATATCTATAGTTGAACTACTATCAACGACACATTATCACACACTGCATGTGTTGTCTTGTTTAGTCACAGCCACATTCATGTGTGCCACATCTTATATTAATGTACCACACATATCCTCTACCAAAAGCAACACTTTTTGCAATATGACCACCTTCATGATAACCATTGTGAATGGTCATCTCATGATAGTTATGTACATTATGATACTGATATCACTACACAACATATGATTTTTATGTACAAATTTAATGTATTTTTCCTCACGCATTACTGCAGAACCATAGTATGTTGTATGTTAGGGAACTCAAAACTTCTAAGTACACAGGCATGTACATTGTTATTACAACTATTTATGTTCACTTTCACACACACATTTTGGGTTAAGGAAATGATGCTGTTAGGTACTCATAAATACAGAACATACAATAACTGTTTGTTCAATATTTACACATGTAAATGTAAAACTTATGTTATTGTTATATATAGTTGCCCCTGAAGGACATGTGTCACCTGAGACTGAACAAGTGTCTTCACCTGGGTCAGCCAGCTCAACACACCTAGAAGGTGAGTGTATCAGTTGGTGGCCATATAATATGTGCTCTTCTATATGTTATGTTGTCATGTTCATTATTTGTTTTGCACATCTTCTTTAAATAGGATTACTTAGTGTCAGTGAAAATGAAGTGTAAGGCAACTTGTATTGTGTTAGTGATGTTAACTATCATGTAGGAGTTGTGAGTTTACAGCAAGTTTTCATTCACTCATATTTCATTCTGAGTCCAAACATTATTCTTAAGTCAAGGTAGTTTTTAATGTGAGGTTATAAAACGTATGGAAACATGTTAGTTGTTACTTATGACACAGTACAATTACATAGTAACACAGCAGAGATTAACATGACATTTAATAATTTGTACATTTATTTGTAGAACATGATGAAGAGGATTATGATGATGATGATGATGACGCCACCGCCATACACACACAAATAGAAGCAAGTGACCATGAAGACGTTCCAATTGAAACTGTTTTACCGGCAAATCGTCCAGCAAATACGACATACGATGCAATTGTAGCTTCTGAGGGAAAAATTGTGGAAGCAGAAAATCGTCGCCATTCTGACTTCATGACAGTGCTGGAAAGGATGATTGCACTGCAGGAAGAAACAGTTTCACAATTGGCACATCTCCACAGAGTCTTCATTGAAGTGCCGAAACAGTTGCAAAAAATCAACACCTCATTCGAAGCATTAGTTGTTCAGCAAACACAAGCTAATTACTGGAGAATGACTAATGTACCACAATTCAACACCTCCCAGCCAGGATCTGTTCATGCAGGTCAGTTTTCACCACATTCATCTGATATTCATTCACCAGGCCCAAATGTTACCGGTCAAGTAGCAGAGATTGCTGTGCAGGTTCCTGACGACATACTACCACTGCCATCTGTACAAAATCAGCAGCTGACACCTACAAAGGAGCCCACAAAAACAAAATACAAGCAGTTACTACTGACCAGTTTTTGGTCAAAAACAACAAAAGACACACATGAAACAGACCAACCATCACTTGTGCAGTGTCTACCAACTAGCTCACATGTGTCAGTGGGCACAAGCCCTGTCCGTGAACAGTCACTACCCAAAAGCCCTGTAGATGAATCACTGCCCAAAAGCCCTGTAGGTGAATCACTGCCCAAAAGCCCTGTAGGTGAATCACTGCCCAAAAGCCCTGTAGGTGAATCACTGGCCACAAGCCCTGTAGGTGAGTCACTGGCCACAAGCCCCGTAGGTGAACAGTCACTGCCCAAAAGCCCTGTAGGCGAGTCACTGCCCACAAGCCCTGCCCGTGAAGTGCCAGAGGCCACTCAAAGTGGCTCTGCTGTGCCTAAAGTTGGTGGCAAAAGAAAAAGGAAAATTCAAGAGACAACAAGCAGGCCTGTTACTCGCTCGCAAAAGGAACAAAAAAAATAAATGTTATAATTCAGAAAATATGTCTTTGGCCTTGTTTTGTTGACTTCACATTATCTAATTACTATTGTATGTATGCTGAAGACTGTGTTGTTTCCAAACTTTCAAGTATGTTCTTGTACACGTGAAGTTTTGGAAATGTTTACACTCCTAATTAATGAATAGTGTTCTAAATATTTATGTTTTAATCGTCTGTTCAGTAATGGTCCACCAGGAGCCAGTTGCTAAGTTTAGAGAAGCTGCCATTGACTTTGCAGCAAAACATTGCATTTGGGTGTGTTAATTGATGTAATCATTGCATGTGCATATTATTTTCATGCAATTATAAAAGCACCTATTTAACTGCAAACATCTTTCTTGTACGTGTACAGCAGGATTTTGTGTTACATATTACTTACCTTTGCTGCCCATTGTAATGTTGTCCTTTAATCATTTATGTGTTCTTGTTTCAAGAACATCTCTGAATTGATACTAATATATATGTAGTATGTATTGATATATGCACACACACACACACACAGACACACACTGTGTGTGTGTGTGTGTGTGTGTGTGTGTATATATAGTGCTATCTAAACTGGTATAGATGTATTTACAAGAAACATACACTTCATGCTTCCTTGTGAAAACACAGTATTTTAATAATACAGGCCTAATGTTTGAGAAGTATACTAAGTGTGAGCCTCTAACATTATTGGGCGCAAACAAATGTTTATTACTTAATTCACTCATGTTTATCACCATTTAAATAGGTTTCATACAAGGCCTACTTACTGCCATCAATATGTTGTGTGTACTCCAGCAATATTTAAAAAAAAAAAAAAAATTACTTTTATATATATATATATATATATATATATATATATATATATATATATATATATATATATATATATATATATAATATATAAAAAACAAAAAACAAAAAAAAAATTATTTTTTTATATATAATATATATATATATATATATATATATATATATATATATATATATATACATATACACATACACATACACATACACATACACATACACATACACATAGTACAATATACACTTTATATATATATATATATATATATATTTATGAGATAGATATATTTATATATATATATATATAGATACACACGTATTTAAACTCATGCAGACAGGGACTTAAACAGACTTTCAAATACACACAGAAATGGATGTGGGAAAAAAACATTTCATTTTGCAGGTGTGTGAATTTACTGATATGGCTGTCTAAGCACTATTTTCACACAGTGCTCTTTGTTATTTTGCAAGAAAACTCAATGTTACTGAATGAAAAGTGTACTAATTTTTTCAAAAAGGAGATAAAAAAAGGATACATGTTTGTCCCACATGCGGCTATCACAAACCACAAATCTTCAAGCAATTATAACTAGAAATCCAATTGGCGTTTGAAATAAGGAGTTACAGTTTATACTTTTGTTGACCTTGAAAAGGAAACACAGCAATTTGTTAGCCACTGAGCAGTTTCATTTTGATGAGCAAAGAACAGATACCTGCACACATCTTTTGTGCTACTCTGCAATGGCTGATGAATTGGTGACAATTATGAATCCGAATTTAGGTTATAAATACATGATATCAGAAGCTATTTTATCAAGTTGCGGATATCAAGCAAGCACACGCCAAATCTATGATTTGATTCGAGCAAAATATCCTTATTACCAAAACCGTCGGCATGCGCGCAATTTTAATTCATCAATAAGATTCACTTTATCAACAAATGACTTTTTTGAACGTGTGCAGGATAAGCTAGAACACAACTATGGTTTCTGGAAGATTGCCAAAGAAAAACATTTCACCGTGAAAGAAGGCACATATATTGTGGTTAAAGGCATATTTATTCCTAATGCCAATAGCAATGGATCCGCTACTACTGTTCCGTGTGAATCGATAGCTGCTGCAATATCTGCACCCTCCATTCCTGAAACCCACATTGTACAAGAACATAACTACTATGATTCTGTACCAAGCCTTTCAGCTGAAAAAGCATTGGAATGGGTACCCGAAGAAATGAACATACCTCCCGACCAATTGTTTGAAGAAAGCAGTGGCGATTCCTATGAGCGCTTCATGGAGGAGATGTGTGTCATACTGGATTCAGCGGGTGGGTCAAGCGTGGATGAAAAAGCCTTGCATTTCTGGAGCGACCAGTTGCAGCCAGACGAAGAGTTAATTCTAGAAGAATGGTAAATATAACAACCGTTATGAGTTGACTCTGCGTTTAAAGTTTTTTTTTTTTTCTAACCACCATTTTCCCTTTAAATGCGTGGATACAGCGTAACATAGCAGACTGCATAACATGTAGCGATCACAAACAAATTGTTTCCCAATACAATATAGTAGAACCTGAAAGAGTAGTACACATTGCTGACGGAATAAATATACGTACTTTCCTATAACTTTAAACATAGTAGCAACATTTTACCATAACTCTAACACATACCTGTTTTGTTATCATGCTAGATCTACAACATTTAAAAGCGGGTCCACCACGTATGACGTGGGACCCTTGTCATGGCCCAAGGCGTCCTTAAAAAGGATTACGGATGTAAGTCCCGCCCCCAAGCGACGTGCGCGCCTCAAAGCCTATTGGCTGTCATGTTTTGTTATAGTAACGGTAACTGCAGTGTGTCATGTGTGCGGCTCAGTGTTTGTAGCCGTAAAGTGGGCGTTAGCCGAATGTTAATTGAGTGGGAGGAGTGTTAGCGTGCGTTTCACGCTGGTTTAACATGACGTCACACGTATTGCATTTGCGCATTGTGTTATCGCCCGTCCTTTCTGTCCAAACACGTCTGTTTAAAAAGAATACAGATGTACTCGTTTAGAACGAATGTACTTTCGTATTCATTGTATTTTAAATAAAGATTTTATGTTTAATGGTATTTTCAAGATGTATTGAACGCACAACGTACGCTTTGTTTTGCGCATGCGCTAACAGTTAGTGCAGCCAAGCGTGAAGTGCGTGCGCACACTAAGATGTGCGCGCACATTTTTCAGTATACAGGCAACGTTCACATCATATACATAGTTATGCCTGCTACAAATTTAAAGAAACATTACATACTGATGTACACTTGTACTTCTAACATATAAGTGAGTGACGTGTGTATGTACACAATCATATAGAGCTGTGTAACGCGTTGTCACGGATACATATATAGTAAGGTGCCATCTTTGACCATCATGTGTTTGCTGTATTTCAGAGATGTCGTGGAAGATACTATCAGATCAATGTATGATTTCAGAAGAGTCTACCTTTATATGAGATGATTGTGAGGAGGAGCCACCGACTACTATACTACATATGGAACTAATTTTATATTGCTTGCAGCGCTTATTAACAAACAATTTAAAATGTGATACCCTTATGCCTATATTGCATAAGCACTTAATTAACATAATGATGTTGCAAAATAGTGCCTCATGATTTTTTATTGAGTGTTCTTTAATGACTACTATCATTTTATGGCATGGTGTGTTTTATATATAACAACCATTCCCACTCTGCTAACACATTTGTGTATTCTATTGTGTAATGGAACGTATGACTGTCGAAACTATGTAACAATAATAATAAGAATAATAATAATTATAATATGAGCATGTTCATGTATAGCGCTGCTAGTTGTACACAGCGCTTTACAGACACATTTTTCAGGCTGAGGTCCCTGGCCCGTGGAACTTACAATTTATTTTTGGCCGCCTGAGGCACAGGGAGATAAAGTGATTTGGCCAAGCTCACAAGGAGCCGACACCGGGAATTGAACCAGACTCCCCTGCTTCAAACTCTCAGTGCCAGTGTGTGTCTTTACTCACTGAGCCACTCCTTCTCCCAATGTAAAGGACACTTACAACCAACTAGCCCTTTATTGTTAAAAATCTCTTGTTACATGGGTATGTTGATAAAATGGTTTGGGACTGTAGCAATTAATGTTATTGGCCAGATGTTGTGGTCCCCTACAATGCATGCTGTTCTGAATATGACATCAACATCATGTAATGAAGTACGTTTCTGTGTATATTTCATTAACCTAACTAACTATAGTTTACTGTGTTTATTAAACTTTCTAAAAATACATCGTATAGTCAATATGATGATATAAGCTACCATAATAAAGCTGGTGTTATCATTTGTCGGTGTTATACATGGATCCTACACAAATTGATACAGACACAAACAGTTGTCTTAAAAAGTGTGTCTATGCTAATGTGCACGTGATTGACGTTACAATTGTGAGAATACTTGATAATTATCATCATGATAATGATGAAGTGACGTGAATTATATTGCAAAAATATTACCAACATTGTCATATAGGTACATTAGAAATGCTAAATGACAGTAACATTTGCAACAAAATAGTGTTTTCTGTTCACAGTTTTACACTTGGTACATGTAGGACACATCCACACACGTGTGACTTATACATACACATGTCACAAATTTAAATTCATGTTGACTATTAATTCCCAGCATTAAAAAACACCTACATTGCTAAATATAAGATGTAGTACGCATTGTTGTGATTACAGGCATTCATGCATGGAGTGTTATGATCAGTCAATTTCATCCGTGATGAATGAGCTCCCGTAAGTAAACAAATAAGTACAGTTATCCCCTTGTCTCCAAACAGCTCTATATTACATTAATGGAATTTATAAGGAAACATACATAAAATGTGATAAAATGTGAGTAATCATTTTCTAATACAATGCACATGAAAGCTCAAGAGTAGCTAAATGCATATACATGATACAGGAAGTACATATATGTAACATTTGTGTTTAAAACAATATGTTGGGTTTTGACTTCAAATAATTATAGGAAGATAGATGTAGGCACATCTTATGAGAGATGTCAGCAAATATACATACCATGATCAGTCATACTGGAGATATACCTATAATGCAAAGGAACAATATATAAATAGCAAACATTGACATGCCATCTTCAGTACCGTAAACAACACAGCAAAGTGTGTATTTGGTGTTAAATGTGCAACACCATGTATATTTAATGACTTTCAAAATGTAAATCAGCCTGGTGTACACATCATATGGATGTACATGTTACACTGCACCAATAACATTGTATGTAAGCATACTAGAAGCATGAATGAGTATGGGCATAATATGTGTATTGTGTTAGCATAAGGAACAACACAATGCTAAAATATGAGTGCTTTGTTACCCCAGTTGTATTCACATACACACAACTAAAGTACAATTGAAGAGGGATTCTATAACCTGTGCAACAATAACATACCGGTGCCACATCCCTTTGTGCACACAGCAGAGAAAAGAAAGGTGTGCAACCCATATTCATCTGTGTCCTACCAGAAGGGTATATAAAAAAACATTATTGTTAAGATAACATAATGTAAGTATAAAAGTATAACTTGGAACATATCTGTTTTTACTTACAAGAAAAAAATGAATTGATGAGATTCTGGCGTGTCTGGCCACCACTGGCTGTTTGTTCATTTTCAGCAGCTACATGGGTGGGATGCTCGTCTACCAAAGGCTCAGCTAGGTCTGATTGTACATTGTGCCTGAGTGCAACATTGTGCAAAATGCAACAGGCAAGGATAATGTCAGACACTTTTTGAGGCTTGTATAGAAGAGCCCCACCAGTTCTGTCCAGACACCTAAATCTGGTCTTGAGTAGGCCAAATGTCCTCTCTATAACAGATCTTGTAGAGATATGGGCTGCATTGTACCTCTCCTCTGCTTCAGTTTGAGGGTTTAGCACCGGAGTCAAGAGCCACGGCCTAATTCCGTATCCTGAGTCACCTATAATGAATGGAGCACACATAAGATGACATTAGTGATCAAATTGTACAATGCCAACATTCCTAAATAAAAATGTGTTTTGTGTTAGAACATGTAAATGTGTACTCACCCAGCAGCCAACCATGTTCAAAATGTCCCTCTTCGAACGCATGGAAGACTGAAGAGTTCCTCAGGATAGAGGAATCGTGACTGGAACCAGGGAATTTGGGTACCACATGCATTATCCTCATCGTGGCATCACATACCACCTGTACATTGAGTGAATGGTAGTGCTTCCGATTGCGGTACACATGCTCACTCTGACTAGGTGCAATCAAAGCAACATGTGTGCAATCGATTGCACCCAGCACACATGGTATCCCTGCTATATTATAAAAGCCAGTCCTGACTTCCAGCCACTCTGTTGCCTCTGTAGGAAAATGAATATAATTCCTAGCGCGTCTATTGAGTGCATAGAGAAACTGGGTAAAGGCCCGCGAGAATGTAGATTGCGAGACCCCGCCCACTATGCCCACAGTTGTCTGGTATGACGCGGAAGCAAGATAATGTAATGAGCACAGCATTTTCACAAGCCCAGGGACTGCACGACCTCTGGCTGTGAAAAAATCTAAATCTCCCCTTATCTCCTGATAAAGAGATAAGATTGCTGCTGAACTCAAACGATAGCGACTTACTATCTCCTCCTCACTCATCCCATCTAAAAGGGTTCTCTCCCTGTACAGACGCGGACGAGGCACAACTTGTCTCCTCTGTCTTCTCCTCTGATCTCCTGTCCCTCTCCCTGTCTCTGTCGTATCCGCGTGACTGTCCCTGTCACTGTCACTGTCCCTCGGTGTGTCCCTCCCTTGCCCTATATGATTGTCTTCATCATCAAGCATGTCATAGAAAAGAATGTTCCTCCGTCTCCTAAACAATCTCAACATTTTGAAATGAGTAGCTGTGAATGATCAGGTAATGGGCGTCCTTTAAATAGGTATGTGATGATGTCAGGTGACATAGTAAAATGCAAGGTGTTACATTAACATAATAAAGTACTTCTGTGGCAAGCTGTGTGCAGTTGTTGTTATAAGTATTTGTTGTGTGTATTCTGCAGGGAATGATGATATTTGCCAATGATGTGACGTGAAGCTTTGTACAAACATTGCTTGCAAATAATAGTTGCATGTGCAATGCATGTAAAACTTCTGAAGGCAACAGTCAGTCATGTAATTAGACAAAAAGGCTGAGATTGACGTGGGAAAAGTTGTGTGTAACATGTGTAATTAGCCATGTTATTGTGACATGTTGACAACAATGAATAGTCGTGTGCATATGCATGCATTTGTGTAATGAGGATAGTTGGTATAGAATGAGTTTACAAGGTGTCCCAATGCTGAATTACTGTACATGTGTGTACACTGGCGACACACTTTATTCGAGCTCGGCTAGTCCCACGAATTCGGGTATACCCGGGTGTATTGAGGTTTGTGACTGTTTTCTGCCCGAGTGCATTGAGGTATTTTCCAGGCAGGGATTGAAGCATTTTATTCCCGCTGGCTGCAATACTGCACAGTATATATATATATACTGCATTACAATTCATGAATTTATGCCATCTGGTAGACACGCGAAGCATTGCAGCCTATTAAATCCTAATCATTATCATTTAACAGATCAGCCGCCCATCAGCCAGGCATGAACCCAGGCTGGGAAGGCAAACGCAACGGGGCTTGTCAGAGGTGAGGAGCGGCGCATTCCAGGTATCTGCCAGGTACATACTGGGTATTTGCTCGAATAAAGTGTGTCGGTGCAGTATAAGTTAGGTTGAAGTGCTTGTAATGCTACGGTTACAATGTAAACATGCAATGTGATTGAGCGTCCAATAAGTGACGTCATGAAAATAGGGAGGACCCAAAAGTATATGTAAACATGAGAATACAGATGTACATGAACGTTTAAAGATGCGTGACACATTACTAGCATTGTGTAATGTAAAGGAAGATGAATATACTGTGTATGTGTGACATGTGTGACATGTGTAACATCATGTAAATAATTGTCGCTCAGTTCATTAAAATGTGTGATATGATGTGAGGTTCTCCTTTAAGAGTTGAGTATAGTATTTTCCCTTGCCACATCATCACATGATGAGTAATGTGACCCGCAAATGCTGAAAACATGTAAAAGTACAATGTTATGCAAATAATACACGTCAGCCGTGACACAATGCAGGGAATGCCCCCCACACTGTAATGCAAATGACGTTTGTATTGTGAGCAATGAAACGTAAACAGTACTATACTGTTATACGTCCCCGCTCCATTGACTCCATTGATGTACAGAAGATTTTTTTTTTCTAAGTGCCGTTCCGGCAGCCTTAGCGATCGTTCTCCCGTCCAAACTGCCAACTTTAGTTGGCGGGAGAAATTGGCCATAACATCTCAATTTCGTAGTGCCGATCAGGCCCGATAAGCTGTTTTTTTTTTGTTGAATCCAGCCGATTTAAAAAAGTGGCGATCAGTGGCGAAAACAGGCTTATCGGCAGCCGACTGGCCATAACAAAATAATCGGCTCCGAAACCTGGCGAAATCAAGCACTTATCGGCGCTTACTGAATCTCAAACCCAATTTTGGCTATAAAATGGTGATAATTCCCTTATCAACGCTTACTGCATGAGGCCCTAAGACCTCAAATTAAAAACAGAGTACCAACATGGGACCTGTCCTTAGTATTGGATGTATTAACAACACCTCCTTTTGAACCTATACAAGAGATAGGTTTGAGATGGTTATCGTGGAAGATTGCGTTCTTGATCGCGATCACCTCAGCAAGGAGAGTGGGAGAACTACAGGCACTATCAGCCAAGGAACCATTCCTAGTCGTGCACCAAGACAAGGCAGTTCTCAGACCAGTGCATCAATTCCTGCCAAAGGTTGTATCACAGATCCATATGGATCAGGAAATCGTGATCCCGTCATTCTGTCCAGATCCAAAGAACAAGAAAGAGGAGAGATTACACAAACTAGATGTTGTGAGATGTCTAAAGGTATACATGGAAAGGATGTGGGAAAGTCGGATAGACTATTCATCATACCAGAGGGACCGAAGAAAGGTCAAGCAGCATCCAAGACAACAATTTCCCAATGGATAGTGGCATGTATTAAAAAAGCTTATGAGACCAAAGGACAAGATAAACCTTTGAACATTAAAGCTCATTCTACAAGGGCCATGTCTACGTCATGGGCATTCAAAGCTCAGGCAACACCAGGGCAGATATGCAAAGCAGCGGTCTGGTCCTCATTCAACACATTTTTGAAATACTACAGACTGGACGTACAATCCTCAGCTAACGCAAGTTTTTGGCGTAGAGTTCTACAATCTGTGGTGAAATAAAGGGTATACGTGAACTAATAAAGGTCAACTGATAACGGCATTGACTGGTGGTTTATTCTTATGTATCCCTCCCTAATTTGTCACTGCTGGGGTATGTCCCAAAGGTGCCCACTGCCAGGGTGATCAGGAAAGAAGAAATTTAAAACAACTTACCGTAATATTATTTTCCTGGAACCATGGCAGTGGGCACATAGTTACCCTCCCTATGTATGTCTAATGCCTATGTGCCCACAGCTATGGTTCCAGGAAAAGAAAATTACGGTAAGTTGTTTTAAATGTTCTTCTTTCTGCAAGTAAAGTCTGTCTGGGTGCATGTTGTAATCATATACAACAAGAGGTATTGCCGCTCTCCACCAGTAGTGTGCAGTATGAAAAATAGGGTGCATACAGGATAGATGGTTACATATAAGGGGGGGGAGGGTACAAAGAGGGTAGCCCAAAAAGAACCTATTTGCACTCGCTATTTCAGATAAATGGTTAGGAACAATTGAATCCTTGGGAGAAGCCCATACACCATTTAAAAAAACATATTAAAACATTTTATTAAACACTTATGCAAAGACATATACCAAAAAATGGGTTAAAAATTAATCAGGGGTGAGGTGGGGACGGAGGGTGATACACTAGGTGCCTCCTGTGTGTGTATTGTTATTGTACTGGTATCACATAGGTAGTCCTAAGGCGCCAGTGGTGAAATCAGATACGAGATATACTATAACAACTCCCTCACTGGGATGTGAAAGCTTCTCTATTGCTCACATGAAGCATGGGAGCAGACCTGTAGTATTTTGCTCCTGCTCATAAACACACTGCACAACAACATTCATAGCCTGTTTTGGGGTATCAAAATTCTGCACACCAATTATGTAGTAACTACTATCGTGTGGTGTTGCAGTCTGGCTCGTGGACATGTGTCCTATCAAGGCGCCTTGGAGCTGTGGGTGGGGGGGGGCAAAAACAGAGCTGGGGGTGGGTGGGGGGGGCAAAAACAGAGCTGGGGGTGGGTGGGGGGGGCAAAAACAGAGCTGGGGGTGGGTGGGGGGGGCAAAAACAGAGCTGGGGGTGGGTGGGGGGGGCACAAACAGAGCTGGGGTGGGTGGGGGGGGCAAAAACAGAGCTGTGGGTGGGGGGGGGGGCAAAAACAGAGCTGGGGGTGGGTGGGGGGGGGCAAAAACAGAGCTGGGGGTGGGTGGGGGTGGGCAAAAACAGAGCTGGGGGTGGGTGGGGGGGGGCAAAAACATAGCTGGGGGTGGGTGGGGGGGGCAAAAACATAGCTGGGGGTGGGTTGGAGGGTCTCATTACGGTAAGTTGTTTTAAATGTTCTTTCTGCAAGTAAAGTCTGTCTGGGTGCATGTTGTAATCCCAAGATCCACAACGTGTGAAGAGTGAATGCCATAATACCCAAAGATGAGACTGAAAATTACTGAACTCAAGCAGAAAACCAAATTATTCTGCTGAAGCGGAGGGATTGCACATAGCAAGAAAATGGTGTAAAGCAAATGCCTTTTCTGAAGCAAGGAAATGGGCAGCGACACTATCAAGCATTATGTGAAAGAAATAGAGCAAAATCAGTTAAAGTGAAGAGTACACCTAAAGGGGGGAAAAAAAACCCTGGGAATTTAAAATGGCCGCCCAGCTGAAGTCAAATACAGACCCTGCAAGAATGGTGAAGAAAATATGTTCCTGGTGTAAAGAGCCCAGCCACACGGAGCAGTGTCCCTTCAGGCCTTATTAAGACGATGAGGATGGCCCCTACGTGGCCCTTGGAAAAGGGCAGCAGCCAGAGCACTATTTTTTTGGACGAGCCAAGGAACTGCAGCAGCCAGCAATGCGCTGAGACCCAAGGAAGGTACAGAAGTTTTACTTAGCAACTGCACATCCAGTATCACTGAGGAGAAAGAATGCGTGCACAGTACTGCTGATGTTGTAAAACATACCAAAGGAAAGAAAAAATCTACAGGGATGCCTGTGGGAGCTACGACCTCTACAAGCAAAATATGCCCACCGGTAGGACTATCACAAGCTGGGGTTCTAGAAAATACACTGGCAAAAGCTGCAATAGCGCCTCCTGAGGTCCGGAAGAAAAATACACCTGATGTCCTCCATTTTGGGGCAAACGAAAAGTATCTATCTGCAGAGCAGGAGGATTCAGGAGCCCTATTGGCTTATACGTGCTATGTAACTGTCCCAGAGGCTCATGGGATATGTAGTCCCTGCTTGGAGCCTCTTCCTATTAGCCGCCATTTGCACACTTGTCATGCGAATGCGCAGCATCTCGAACATGTGCAATTGCCTCCAAGATGGTGGTGCCCTGCAAAGGTAGCCGCCATCGTAACCTTCCCGGCACCTCCTGAACCTGCTCCGTGCCTCAGTTCCCACCCACAGCCCTCCCCGCACCCTCCCCATTCTCCGTTGTCAGTCACAGCCGCAGTGACAGTTAAGGGAATGAAGGGGAACCTGGGAGGAACCAACGGGGTCAAGGGGAGCCCAGAGGGAGACCCTGCTATACAAATCTGCACACATCTCATACACAAAGATATACGCCTTTTCTTCTGTTGCTCGACTGCTAAAACGCTGACACAGACCCACATTCTCTCCCGTCTCAATTACTGTAACCGCCTGCTGTCTGGCCTTCCTGCCTCTCACCTGTCTCCCCTATAATGTATCCTAAATGCTGCTGCCAGAATCACACTACATTTATTTAAGGTCGCTATAATTAATAGCGTTTGATCTCTAGTACCAATCAGGGATCATACTATATCTACCCACCTATACAAGGGTGGGTTACAAAAGGATACAGTCACGTGCTGTTCTACATATTATTTAATCATATTTTAACACCCTATTTTTTATTCATAGTTATAAAGTATTTTAAACTTATCACTATACAATTGTTGTGTACGAGTGCTATAAGACTGGGTTCTTTTTCTTTCATCGATATTATGGTTCTAGAAAATACACTGGCAAAAGCTGCAATAGTGCCTCCTGAGGTCAGGAAGAAAAATACACCTGATGTCCTCCATTTTGGGGCAAACGAAAAGAATCTATCTGCAGAGCAGGAGGATTCAGGAACCCTATTGGCTTATACGCGCTATGTGACTGTCCCAGAGGCTCATGGGATATGTAGTCCCTGCTTGGAGCCTCTTCCTATTAGCCGCCATTTACACATTTGTCATGCGAATGCGCAGCATCTCGAACATGTGCAATTGCCTCTAAGATGGCGGTGCCCTGCAAAGGTAGCCGCCATCGTAACCTTCCCGGCACCTCATGAACCTGCTCCGTGCCTCAGTGCCCACCCACAGCCCTCCCCATTCTCCGTTGTCGGTCACAGCCGCAGTGATAGTTAAGGGAATGAAGGGGAACCTGGGAGGACCCAGCGGGGTCAAGGGGAGCCCAGAGGGAGACCCTGCTATACAAATCTGCACACATCTCATACACAAAGATACGCCCTTTCTTCTGTTGCTCGACTGCTAAAACTCTGACACAGACCCTCATTCTCTCCCGTCTCAATTACTGTAACCTCCTGCTGTCTGGCCTTCCTGCCTCTCACCTGTCTCCCCTATAATGTATCCTAAATGCTGCTGCCAGAATCACACTACTCATTCCTAAATCTGTCTCAGCATCTCCCCTGCTGAAATCCTTCTCCTAGCTTCATATCAAATCCTGTATCACACACAATTCTCCTCCTCACTGTTAAAGCTTTATACTCTTCTGCTTCTCCTTACATCTCAGCCCTAATTTCTTGCTATACACCATCCCAACTCTTGCGTTCTGCCCAAGGATGTCTTCTCTCTACCCCTTTCGTATCTAAAGCCTTCTCCTGCCTTAAATCTTTCTCACTGACTGCACCACACCTCTGGAAGGCCCTTCCCCGCAGTATCCGACTAGCACCATCTCTATCCACCTTTAAGACCCACCTGCTGAAGGAAGCATACGAGTAGCTCCATGGCTGATAATTTACAACTCATACATAAACCTTGGCCCCCTGCAGACACACTTACCAGAACGCCCTCCTACTGTCTCTGTACGTTCTTCCTACCAAACAATTTGATTGTAAGCTCTTTGGAGCAGGGACTCCTTTTCCTAAATGTTACTTGTGTCTAAAGCACTTCTTCCCATTATGTTTTATTTGTATTATTTGTTATTTATACGATTGTCACATGTATTAGTGCTGTGAAGCGCTATGTACACTAATGGCACTATGTAAATAAAGACATAGATACCTATCCTGTGTAAACACTTGGGTGACAAGGTTTTCTTACTGAGAAACATTTTATACACTCTGCACATGGGAAAGGTTTCTCCCCTGTGTAAATTCTCTGGTGTCTGAGGACTGTCCTCCTATTACGGAATTGAGTATGATGTAATCCCCTTTTATGAATTGTCTGGTGTGTGTTGAGGTGACTCTCAGTGCTGAAATGTTTCCCAAATTCTGTACAAATAAAAAGTTGGTCCCTTGTGTAAATCTGCTGGTGTAACAAGAGGTCGCACTTTCTATAAAATGGTTTACCCCACTCTGAACAAGCAAATTATTTCCCCTGTGAGAATCATGTGGTGTGAGGTCATTCATCCAAGAAACGTTTTTCCTATACTCTGTCCATGTGAAAGGCCTCTCCCTGCATGAACTTCTTGGTTTCTGAAGAGGTGGCCCTTAACACTGAATTGTTTCCCACACAGAACAAGCAAATGGTTTCTCCCATGTAAATACTTGGGTGTGACAATAACAAAAATACTTCTCACCATAAGAGTATTACGTAATTTATTGTGATAACAATATTCAGCAATATATTAACACCCAATAGAAAGCAAAAAAGCAAAAGTCCTCAAAATGTTCAAGGTAATTTATTGTGAAACATATTTCTTATACAAATCCATTTCATTCTTAATACAATGTAAAAAAGCAAATACTGTATATTTTAATTTTAAGAATAACAAAGGTTTCAATTAAAATGTTACACTAACTACACCCACACTAAAGCCCCCTTTCTTCACCATTTTATTTTTATTTATTTATAAAATGTTTTACCAGGAAATAATACATGTATTTCCTGGGCACAGAGTTAAGATGACATATAATACATGGTTACAAATACAGTTACACTAGCTGAGACCCGGCGTTGCCCGGGATGTAAATGCGTAATAGGTAGTATTATTTATAAATCGTGGAACAATAGGTGAGTATTTGTTGGAAAGGTTGGATAATAATATTGAAAAGAAAGATGGAATAAAATGTAATACGATGTTGTTTAAAAATGTTTTATTGTAAACACACCACAGTACAATGTATATTTTGGTGACATAACAGATATAAAAATGTGAGGCGTGTGTCCTGCTAGGGTGTGAGGCGGCGGGTGGCACATGGGTTGTGAGTGCTGTCTGTGAGTGGGGGTCCTGCTAGGGTGTGAGGCGGCGGGTGGCACATGGGTTGTGAGTGCTGTCTGTGAGTCGGGGGCCTGCTAGGGTGTGAGGCGGCAGGTGGCGCGTGGGTTGTGAGTGCTGTCTGAGAGTCGGGGCTAGGGTGTGAGGCGGTGGGTCAGTGATGTCGGTGCGTAGGGGCGGGAGTCAGCAGGTGTGTGTGGCGGCAGGTATGTGTCGAGTGTGGCAGGTGTCTGTTGAGTGCATGCAGCGGCTGTGAGGCGGTAGGTGAAAGGCAGAGGCGGGCGGGTGAAAGGCAGAGGCGGGGGGGGCGCGAAAGCAGAGGCGGGGAGGCAGAAAGGCGAAGGGTGGTGGGAAGGGGTGGAAGGGTGGAAGGAGGGAAGGGGGTGGGAGAGGGGAAGGGTGTGGGAGGGGGGAGGGGAAGGGTGTGGGAGGGGGGAGGGAAAGGGGGGGAGGGAGGGGGGAGGGAAAGGGGAGGAGGGGGGAATGGGGAGGGAAAGGGGAGGAGGGGGAGGGAAAGGGGAGGAGGGGGAGGGAAAGGGGAGGAGGGGGGGGAAGGGGAGTGGGGGGGGAAAGGGGAGCGGGGTGGGGAAAGGGGAGCGGGGGGGGGAAGGGGAGTGTGGGACGGGGTGGAGAGCAGTGGGCATATGTATTGTCATAATTAATGTATGTGCATGTCCCCCCCCCGTTCTCGGTGACTCCCCCCCCTCCCCGTGACTCCCCCCTCCCTCCCCGTGACTCCCCCCCTCCCAGTGACTCACGTTCCCCCCCCCCCCCGGCGCCCGCGTTCCCCCCCCCCCCCCCCCGGCGCCCGCTTGGTCCCCCCCCCCCCCCCGGCGCCCGCTTGGTCCCCTGATGTGCCGTCCGGCTGAGTGAGACGCGTGCAGGCGGCGGCAGGAAGCGCCCTGTGTGGGCCTGAGGCGCGAGGCTGCGCGGGTGGGCCTGAGGCGCGAGGCTGTTACTGGCGCCATAAGCTGAGGCGGGACGCGCAGTGCCTTACCTGAGCGGGAGGTAGCGCCGGGGAGGTAAGGGAGCGGCTGGGGTAGGAGGGCCGCGCTTCCCGTCCGGAGCCGGTGCTGGGTGAGGGGCTCCGGAGCAGCATCGTGCGGTGGCATCGTGCGTTGGATGGTGGGGGTGGGGGCTCCGGTGGGGGGGGGGGCTCCGGAGCAGCATCGTGCGTTGGATGGTGGGGTGGGGGGGGGGGGGGGGTGAGGGGCTCCGGAGCAGCATTGTGCGGTGGATGTATGGGTGAGGGGGGTGGGGTGGTTTTGGGTGTGCTCCGGGGATGTTCGGGTGAGGGGGGGGTGTGATGGAGCATCGTGTGTTGTATGTTCAGCAGCGTGCGTTTGCTGTTCGTGAGGGGGGGGGGGGGGAGATGGAGTATCGTGCGTTGTATGTTTGGGTGAGGGGGGTTGGTGATGGGCTGCAGTAGCGGGAGAGCTGTGGCGTGCGTTCGTAGTGTGCATGAGGTTGAGGGGGGTGGTGGTGGAGGGGGGTGCATGAGGTTGAGGGGGGTGGTGGTGGAGGGGGGTGCATGAGGTTGAGGGGGGTGGTGGTGGAGGGGGGTGCATGAGGTTGGGGGGGGGTGGTGGTGGAGGGGGGTGTTTGTAAGAGGCAGTGCGGTGAGTGTTAGGTGCTTAGAAGCATTCCCAAAGGTCACTGAGGGGTGGGACAATGTGGCAGTGGTGTTGGCCGAAGGCCAATGAGTCAGAGGGGTGGGACAGTGGGGTGAGGGGTGGGACAGTGTGGCAGTGGTGTTGGCCGAAGGCCAATGAGAGTCAGTGAGGGGTGGGACAGTGTGGTGAGGGGTGGGACAGTGTTGAGGTGGAGTGACAGGCCAAAGGTGCAATGCGATTGGCCCTAGGGACACAGGGCATGCAGACAAACATACAGACATTTCAGAAATATATAGTAGATAAGTGACCAGGGTATACATAATATACAAGACATTGCATGCACAGTTAAAGATAATATATATTACAAGCGTATGTAACAGTTACAGACCAGATTAAAATGGGAGAGCCTTAGGCTAAGGCCCCGCTCCCTCAGTCAGCGCGCCTGCACTGTAGGGAGCCGAAGGGGGGCGGGAGTAGGCGGGATCTGATCGTGGTGCCGTCCACCCTCCCACCACCACCCCCACACACACAACACATACATACACACACACACACACAAACTTAAACCCGCAGCTCCTTCCCTGCTCCCCGTCCAAGGCGCCTCCCATCTAGCTCCTTCCCTCCCCTCCTCCCCATTGGCTGACTCGCGTACCATGTGACGAGTCAGCGCTGAAAACCACTAGGATCTTGCAGCATCGGCCGGCTGACACGTCACAGAACATAGTCAGCCCTGCCTGAAGGAGGCAGCGGGTGCAAGGACCATTAGGGTAAGGGTCTGGTGGCCCGCAGCCGCGCACGCCGTCATCCGCAGCGGGTTCGCAGCCTTAGTTTTGAAAGAACTTAAACTGGTGGTGGATGAGAGAGTCCCTACGGTAGGTTGTTCCAGTTTTGGGGTGCATGGTAAGAGAATGTATAATTACCCCCTCAGCCCTCCTTCTCCTGTACACATTAATAGGGCATGGGGAGGCGTGGGTTAATGGGCATGGGGAAGGAGGGGGTCAAGAGGCACGGGTGGGTGAGAGCCAAGAGAAATACAGGGGAGGAGAGAAAGGGGTTGAGTCATGGTGGAAGGGAAGGGGTAAGAGGCATGGCAGAGGGGAAGTGGTTAATATGGAGGGGTGAGATTACCAGCAGGAGGATTCCTTATAGCTGCAGCATGTGAAAGTCGAGGAGCTCCCAGACTCGATCCCACTCCACTGTCTCTACCACACCCACCACCCAGTCCTCTCTCTGACACTGTCCCCACCCCCACGCCTCTCTGCCAGACCCACCCCCACTCTGCAGCTGCCGATAGGAATGCCATGGTAAGAAGTAAGGCAAGTATTGCGTTACCCTCCATTTTTATTACTGCAGTATTACTATGCTACTGGTATATTGCCCAACACTACTTTGAACAATCACATATTTTATCTCATGTATGAATCCTCATGTGTATAATGAGGCTGATCCTCTGTGAAAAGCTTTCCCCACACTATGTACATGGAAATGGTTTCTCCCGTGTATGAATCCTGTGGTGGGAGAGGAGGTGGCTCCTTTGAGAAAAGCTTTTCCTACACTCCACATGTGAATCATTTCTCTCCTATATGAGTCATCTGGTGCCTGAGGAGGGTATTCTTAATACTGAATCGTTTCCCACACTCTGTACATGTGAATGGTTTCTCTCCTGTATGAATCATCTGGTGTCTGAGGAGACCCTGCTCAACTGTGAATCGTTTCCCACATTCTGTACATGTGAATGGTTTCTCCCCTGTATGAATCCGCTCATGGTTGCGGCGGTCCGCCTTTGTAGAAAAGCTTTTACTACACTCTGTACATGTGAATGGTTTCTCTCCAGTATGAGTAATCTGGTGTCTGAGGAGGTGGCTCTTAGTACTGAATTGTTTCCCACACACTGTACATGTGAATGGTTTCTCCCCTGTATGAATCCGCTCATGGATGAGGAGCTCTGCCTTCCGAGAAAAGCTTTTACTACACGCTGTACATGTGAATGGTTTCTCCCCTGTATGAATCACCTGGTGTAGGAGGAGGCTGCTCTTAGTACTGAATGGTTTCCCACACTCTGAACATGTGAATGGTTTCTCCCCTGTATGAGTCATTTGGTGTATGAGGAGGTGGCTCTTTTTACTAAACTGTATCCCACACTCTGTACATGTCAATCGTTTTTCTCCTGTATGAGTCACCTGGTGTTTGCAGAGTCACCTGGTGTTTGCAGAGGCTTTTCTTATGTCTGAATTGTTTCCCACACTCTGTACATGTGAATGGTTTCTCCCCTGTATGAATCCGCTCATGTATGAGGAGCTGTGTCTTCCAAGAAAAGCTTTTACAACACTCTGTACATGTGAATGGTTTCTTTCCTGTATGAATCTGCTCATGGACGAGGAGCAACGGGTTTGTAGAAAAGCTTTTACTACACTCTGTACATGTGAATGGTTTTTCCCCTGTATGAGTCATCTGGTGTCTGAGGAGGTGGCTCTTAGTACTGAATTGTTTCCCACACTCTGTACATGTTAATGGCTTTTCTCCTGTATGAATCATCTGGTGTATGAGGAGACTGCTCTTAACTGCGAATTGTTTCCCACATTCTGTACATGTGAATGGTTTCTCCCCTGTATGAGTCATCTGGTGGCTGAGGAGACTGCTCTTAACTGCGAATTGTTTCCCACACTCTGTACATGTGAATGGTTTCTCC
Organism: Ascaphus truei; assembly: GCF_040206685.1. Taxonomy (NCBI): domain Eukaryota; kingdom Metazoa; phylum Chordata; class Amphibia; order Anura; family Ascaphidae; genus Ascaphus; species Ascaphus truei. Next base: position 482,570,322 of record NC_134484.1, read on the forward strand.
CCTGTATGAATCCGCTCATGGATGAGGAGGCCTGTCTTCCAAGAAAAGCTTTTACTACACTCTGTACATGTGAATGGTTTCTTTCCAGTATGAGTCATCTGGTGACTGAGGAGGTGGTGCTTTCTACTGAATTGTTTCCCACACTCTGTACATGGGAATGGTTTCTCCCCTGTATGAGTCATCTGATGTCTGAGGAGGTCGCGCTTATTACTGAATTGTTTCCCACATTCTGTACATTTGAATGGTTTCTCCTCTGTATGAGCCATCTGGTGATTGAGGAGGGTCCTCTTGGTACTTAACTGTTTCCCACGCACTGTACATGTAAAAGGAGTCACTGCTGTCTGAATCATCTGGTGTGAATGAAGTTTCCCCTTCAGTGAGAAACTGCTCCCACCATCTGTACATGTAAAGGTTTGCTTCCTAGCGGGGACACAAAGGTGTGTGAGCAGGTCCCTGTCCAGTGAGAAGCTTTTGCCACACTGACAACAGAGAAAATGCTGAGCATCGTGGCTTTGTCTTAAATCTCTCGCATACCTTTTGCTGGACCCATATTTAGAGTCCGTCTCTGCTGTGTGCTGTACAAGGTCTGTAAATTCACCATCATGTGGCACTGGTTCCTTGCTCGTGTCTAAAACGTGGCAGGAATCATTGTTTTTTGGCACTTCTGGGCTGCGAGGAGTCAGACAGCTTCTGGATGTATCAGAGCTCAAGTTCTGTTCCGCATTCAGGCCGATCTCTAACAGAAGTAAACAAAAAAGACTGAAAACATTTGTTCTATCTGTAAATCAAATTACTGAAAGCAAATTACAAATCCAAAACACTGAAGAATTTATTTCACCAATACTTAATTAACAAAATATATTCTTCCCCCAGGGATTTAAAATTGTGACCCATGGACATTCGGTGACCCCTAATGACTGTGGTGGTGGTTCCCAAAGGCCTGAAATGTATTTGTAGCAGCTCTCAGTGAAATCATTGATACATATATAACTTGGATTTATTATGGTATTCATTATTTAAGTGTACATGTACACTGGCGACACACTTTATTGAAGTGTGGCCAGTTCCGCAAGCCGGGAGATTTCCCGGCTTGCAAGTGGCTTCCCCTCGGCGTGCCGCACGTCACCGATGCGCGGTCACGCGTCATCGGGTGCCTGCGCCCCCTGCACGCACGTCCAGTGCTCCCCGAAGGAGCCCTGGTGTCCCGCGATGTGGGGGACGGCGGCAGGGGGTTCCGGGGGACCCGGCGGACCCGGAAAGGAGAGGGGGAAGCCACGATCGGCGGGCCTCTCCTCCGCTGCTTCGGCGCGCGCCCGGCACCCTCCGGCGCGCGCCAGGTAACTGCTGCGGCCGAGAACGGGCAAATGCTCGAATAAACTCGGCCGCAGCAGTACATCCTCCAAATAATTAACACTGAAAATGTCCATGAGAAGTAAAGTTAAGGAACTCCTGGTCTATCACATTAGTGCGTTAATAATATCAACTAAACCAGACAGCAATCTATAGTGTAAAGATACTGTAGATGCCCATGTATGTATGTCTTTATTTATATAAGGCCCGCAGTGTACTCAGTGCTTTACAGCAGAAACAATACAGTACAGGGAATTATAATACAATAAGTGCAACAAACACAATCAGACAATAGAAACGGAAATCCCTGCCCTGGAGAATTTACAATCTAAGGGATGCAGTGACTACACTGCCCATGTAATCTTCTGCCATAAGACCCACATAAACTAAACTGCTCCATTTTGTGTCATATTTTGTCAGTCACAAATACTATTCATATCATTTCCCAATCACGCGGCCTTGGTGTAATATTTGACTCCTCTCTTTCCTTCTCCTCTCACATTCAAAATAAAGAAAAAAGGCGCACTGCAGAAAAGAAGAACTGGAGGCAAAAGTAGAAAAAATAAGAGTTATTGAGACACAGCCCAAGATACAAGAGAAACCTCCAACGCGTTTCTCACCATGGGCGCTTTATCACAGAGTGGTTTCCTGAGTCTAGAGAGTATCACATTATGGGCACACCCCGCCGGAAACACTGCCTACCTGTATCCCAGGTAAAAACGTCCCATGTGAACAAAACAGTCCAGGGAAAATATAACCACGGAAAAAGGCAGAATAACTGTGGGGGAGAAATCCAGCAAAAGGACACAATAAAGAATACAATAACAATAAACTTAAATAGACTCATAAGGACAATAAAAATGAAATGAAAAATAATCAAATTTAAAAGTGGATAGGATGTGGAGGGAATAAAATTATCTTAGATTAAATTAACTGTAACACCAAATAATATAATCATGTAATAATATACATATATAATAAATGTAAACTCAACTACCAAGGCAAAGAACAATTTGAATCTTGATAAGGGGAATATACATAATGAATAAGATGTAAATAAATAAACCGCACTGAGAAAATTGCATACAGCATACACAGGGAAAAGTGTGACAAGTATTGACGCAATAGCACCTCCAGAGGTCAGGGTGAAAAATACACGTTAAAATGCAAAAATGAAGGAAAACATGTGTTTAATGTGTAACGTGTCTATCCAGTCGGTGAAGACGTCCCCATCATGACCTTCACTGTCCTGAAGAATTGCCTGGACTCTTGGGACGCTGTCCCCATCTATCAGTTAAGCTATGTCTAAAGACTGTGGCTATTATTGCGTATCTAATGACCCTAAATGAGAGGGTATTGTTTAAGCCGGGAAACCAGGTTAGTTAGGGAAGGGTCCCTTGAATTTGTTGTCCCAAATGCATTTTATTGCATCTATTGATGGTCAGATGCCCATAACTCTGCATTTCCAACCTTTATACGTGTTTGAGAGCCATATTGCACTTCTTACTCTGCTGCATGTGGCTTGTCCCAGAACACCCAGCAGGCCTGGGAACTTCCTATGAGAGGCAATTAACCATGAATATTCACTAAATGTGACCATGCGCCTTGTAACAAGATAACATCCCTTTGTGCAGGCAAACGGGAAAAGGTACTCACCAGAGACAGGAAATGGGACAGTTTCACTCTTTATTGGGGTCAGATGTTCCTCAGCGTTCGGTTCTTCTTTCTCCGACTTAATCTCTAAACTCTCCAGTACAACCACTGGGAAACCTGGCAACAAGAAAAGGGAAATCCATCATGTAAAGCTGGGAGTGAGGGCTCTTCTTGTGATATCAGTATACAGAAATACTCCCTACTGATTCCTATGGGGGAGGGGTGAAGTGATTGATTTTACTTTGTTATTAACCCTTTGAGTGCAAATAAGTTTTTACCCCCAAGTGCTGAAAACATTTTTGAGCTACCAATGTTCAAACCTCAATAACAATAATATTCCCAATATAACCTTAGACAAATGATTTTTTTCATTAGAACAGGTATCTTATTATTCTATGCACGCTTTAATATTATGTCCCAAAATATTGCAGACATTTCAGTCCATTTTTAAACATCTTATACTATACTAGTGAAAGCACTGTATGTTTGCCTGCCTGGATGTCCGGTGTCCCTAGCGGCAATCTCATTGGTCCCTTGGCCCGCCCGCCCCCGCACACCTCTCATTGGCCTCACACACTCACACCACCCCCTTGGCCCGCCCCCCCCACCTCTCATTGGCCTGAGGCGGAGTGACGGGCCAAAGGTCAAAAAAAATAAATAAAACACACACACACACACACACACACACACACACACACACACACCTCTCTCCCCGCTCCAAATCACCTCTCCCCCCTCCCCAGTGGCATCACCTCTCCCCCTCCCCGCTCCAAATCACCTCTCCCCCCTCCCCAAATCACCTCTCCCCCCTCCCCAGCGGCATCACCTCTCCCCCTCCCCAAATCACCTCTCCCCCTCCCCAGCGGCATCACCTCTCCCCCCTCACCGCTCCAAATCACCTCTCCCCCTCCCCGCTCCAAATCACCTCTCCCCGCTCCAAATCACCTCTCCCCGCTCCAAATCACCTCTCCCCGCTCCCCAGCGGCATCACCTCTTCCCCCTCCCCAGCGGCATCACCTCTTCCCCCTCCCCAGCGGCATCACCTCTTCCCCCTCCCCAGCGGCATCACCTCTCCCCCTCCCCAGCGGCATCACCTCTCCCCCTCCCCAGCGGCATCACTTCTCCCCCTCCCCGCTCCAAATCACCTTTCCCCCTCCCCAGCGGCATCACCTCTCCCCCCTCACCGCTCCAAATCACCTCTCCCCGCTCCAAATCACCTCGCTTCCCGCAGCTGCCACGCGGCGCGTAAGATGGCGGACCCCCTTCCTCCCTCGCGGCGCCGAGTCAGACGGTGGCGGCGCCCGGAAGTACAGGTAGGTGTCGCTCCCCACCTCCGGCGCCAAACGGAACTGAGAAAGGGCGCATCAACTGAGGTGTGTGTGTGTGTGTGTGTGTGTGTGTGTCACTGTCCACTGCCCCCCCCTCCTGTCCACTGCCCCCCCCCCCTCCTGTCCACTGCCCCCCCCCCCTCCTGTCCACTGCCCCCCCCCCTCCTGTCCACTGCCCCCCCCCCCTCCTGTCCACTGCCCCCCCCCCCTCCTGTCCACTGCCCCCCCCCCTCCTGTCCACTGCCCCCCCCCCTCCTGTCCACTGCCCCCCCCCCTCCTGTCCACTGCCCCCCCCCCTCCTGTCCACTGCCCCCCCCCCCTCCTGTCCACTGCCCCCCCCCCCTCCTGTCCACTGCCCCCCCCCTCCTGTCCACTGCCCCCCCCCTCCTGTCCACTGCCCCCCCCCCCCCTCCTGTCCACTGCCCCCCCCCCCCCCTCCTGTCCACTGCCCCCCCCCCCCCCTCCTGTCCACTGCCCCCCCCCCCTCCTGTCCACTGCCCCCCCCCCCCTCCTGTCCACTGCCCCCCCCCCCCTCCTGTCCACTGCCCCCCCCCTCCTGTCCACTGCCCCCCCCCCCTCCTGTCCACTGCCCCCCCCCCCTCCTGTCCACTGCCCCCCCCCCTCCTGTCCTGTCCACTGCCCCCCCCCCTCCTGTCCACTGCCCCCCCCCCTGACCACTGCCCCCCCCCCTCCTGTCCACTGCCCCCCCCCTCCTGTCCACTGCCCCCCCCCTCCTGTCCACTGCCCCCCCCTCCTGTCCACTGCCCCCCCCCCTCCTGTCCACTGCCCCCCCCCTCCTGTCCACTGCCCCCCCCTCCTGTCCACTGCCCCCCCCTCCTGTCCACTGCCCCCTCCCTCCTGTCCACTGCCCGCCCCCTCCTGTCCACTGCCCCCTCCTGTCCACTGCCCCCCCCCTCCTGTCCACTCCCCCCCCCCTCCTGTCCACTCCCCCCCCTCCTGTCCACTGCCCCCCCCCCCTCCTGTCCACTGCCCCCCCCCTCCTGTCCACTGCCCCCCCCCTCCTGTCCACTGCAGGAAATGCAGGGGGAGGAATCCATGCCTTTGAGGCGCCCCCCCCCTCCCTTTGACGCCCCCCCCCCTCCCTTTGACGCCCCCCCCCCTCCCTTTGACGCCCCCCCCCTCCCTTTGACGCCCCCCCCCCTCCCTTTGACGCCCCCCCCCCTCCCTTTGACGCCCCCCCCCTCCCTTTGACGCCCCCCCCCCTCCCTTTGACGCCCCCCCCCCTCCCTTTGACGCCCCCCCCCCTCCCTTTGACGCCCCCCCCCCTCCCTTTGACGCCCCCCCCCCTCCCTTTGACGCCCCCCCCCTCCCTTTGACGCCCCCCCCCCCTCCCTTTGACGCCCCCCCCCCCCTCCCTTTGACGCCCCCCCCCTCCCTTTGACGCCCCCCCCCCCTCCCTTTGACGCCCCCCCCCTCCCTTTGACGCCCCGCGCGCACACACTGACTGACTGCCGCACGCACGCACACACTGACTGACGCGCACACAAACCCTGACTGACGCACGCACACACTGAATGAGGCACACACTGACTGTGTGTGCGTCAGTCAGTCTGTGTGTGTTTGTGTTTCTGCCTCAGACTCACTGACGCGCGAGCAAACACACAGTGACTGACGCACACACGCTACATGAAGCTGTAAAGGAGGGAGGGAGGGGGGGGACTGGATTGATGTGAATGGGGGACAAACAGAGAGAGGGGGGAGGAGAGAGAGGAACGGGAACATTACATCCCGGGCAACGCCGGGTCTCTCAGCTAGTACTGAATAAAGACAAGTGAGGATGTAAGGGTACTTACCACAAACCGGAAATGCATCTATGTCTTCCTTTATTGGGGTCAGATGTTCCTCTGTGTCGGTCTCTGCTTTCTCTGACATAATCTCTAACCTCTTTGGTACAACCACTGGGAAACCTGGCAATAAGGAAAGGAAAATCCATCATGTAAAGCTGGGAGTGGGGGCACTTCTTGTGATTTCACCTCCTCTGATATTGGTATAATATAATACCTCTTGTAAAGAAATGTATTACTAGCCCTTCTGGCAGAAAATGACAGAGGTGAAGATATATTATCTTCTTACCTGCTGAAAGTTCTATAAGAAAACAGGATTAGTTTGGGTGTTTGACTCGCATAACTGCAAAATAAATAATCAGATATTCCCTCCTTGCAGATTCCAAAGACACCAAAATATCTTCTCAACTCACTAAACAAGCGTGGATCCATGCTGGCAGTGGTCCTCTGGAGATGCTGGCAGTGGGCAGTGCTGCTCTGGAGGTGCTGGCAGCGGTCCTCTGGAGGTGCTGGCAGTGGGCAGCGGTCCTCAGGAGGTGCTGGCAGTGGGCAGCGCTGCTCTGGAGGTGCTGGCAGTGGGCAGCGCTGCTCTGGAGGTGCTGGCAGTGGTCCTCTGGAGGTGCTGGCAGTGGTCCTCTGGAGGTGCTGGCAGTGGGCAGTGCTGCTCTGGAGGTGCTGGCAGTGGGCAGTGCTGCTCTGGAGGTGCTGGCAGTGGGCAGTGCTGCTCTGGAGATGCTGGCAGTGGGCAGTGCTGCTCTGGAGGTGCTGGCAGTGGGCAGTGCTGCTCTGGAGGTGCTGGCAGTGGGCAGTGCTGCTCTGGAGATGCTGACCGGAGGTTACTTAATCTATATGTATTGGATTTTAGAATGTGCCTGTATATAAAACAGAATTGGAATGATCAGTTTTTTGGACAAATATGCAGCATTTAGTATCAGCGGTTTCAAACCTAAATCATTAACCCCAAAGGAGTCGGAGAAGACAGGGGCACCAAAAAACACATATGGTCCATCCGCAAACAGGAACTTCATTTCAAACACTGCAAAACTTTAATGGCTCAGGATTGTGTCACAACATAACCATCTAGAAAAGTATAAAGAGAGTCGGAGATTAGCAGCCAAAATACCAGTAAAGTCCTCATAGTGTAACATAGTAACGTTCTGTACAGTTCTATAGTATGAATAAAAAGCAGATACAGTACATGAGTGAGACTTTGATAAATGCTCCCGATACTCTCTCAGGTCCAGCAGTTCTGCTCCATACTGACACAGTCTCACTTTCCTATTTCATACGGTGAGAAGTGGGTAATGCAGAGGAACCAGTGCAGTAACTTCCCCTCACCTTACCCCACCATAATAAATAGTGGGGTTTGATCCCTCACATCCTCATTAATTTGTTCCTCGATCACCTCCAGTTTCTCACATTCAGCACATTTGTACCTTGCAGGACATGCTTATGTAGCCCTCTTTCCTACGCTCTAGAGTGACTACGGGTACTGCACACACCGGTTGGCTCAAGGAGATCTGAGCCTCCGCTAACTGGGAGCCTGGGGTAAGAGTTATCTTATTGGCAGCACCTCCACTTACCCAGGATCCCCATTGCGTAAGAATCCCCTGGGTAAGAACAATAGCAGCACACATCAGGTTATAACGGTTTACTGTAAGTACGAATAGAACCTTATCATATAGGTATAGCAATAACACATATAACACACATCAACTAACTTATACTATGACACTAGTGGCTCGGCAACATTCATAAGGAGAAATGTCTCTGTCCCATCACCGCGTCCATGTAACTGTAATATGTTTATAGGCTCAGTCCTTTGGCCACTCCACGTAGTGTCCCCAAAGAGTGTTCCCTAAGGCGGGATCAGCGCCTGTTGACTGGTGTTGGTGCACTTTAGTAAATACCTTCCGGTCACTGCGGTGACCGGTAACAACTTCAAAAAGTATCCGCCGATCCAGCGCAGTCTCTCCGAGTTCACGATGCACAGCAGCCTGGTCCCAGACGACTAGCACCAACCTCAGCTCCGCACGCTTTGTCCCTATCTGCTATACAGTAAGGGCTGATGTAGCTTTCACTACAGGGCGTCCCTGCAGCACCACAATCTACGGTGGCTCAGGGAATATCCTGGGGCCTACGGGGAAGATCTAACCTATGCAGGTGGGTCACGGACCCCCTGCACCTACACTACCTCTTCCCTTGCTCCTCCGGTGCCCTCTGGCTAGCGTGGTCTCTCACCCACGCTTCCCTTTCCTGCCTCCTGCGAATCCGGCCCTCCTATTCGCTCCCTGGCGTCAGGTGACTGCGCTAAGGCTCCTGGGAGTTGTAGTTACTGGCTGAGCCTCTTACTTATTGGCCAGCCGTTCGCACGCTTGCCCTGCGCATGCGCGACCGCTCGCCGCTCTAACAGTGCCCCTAACTATTGCACAACAACATGGCGGCGCCCTATGCTGTCGGGCCGCCGCGGAACCTCCCAAACACTCTCTTTGAAGACACGCTGCAGCGAAGGGAAGCAAACTAGACATCCCTACACTTATATAAAGGAGTGCCTGGGAAACACTGACATTTTACTCACTGATTATTTATTTTCCCCTCGTCTCTCAATGTCAGCACATGACATGAGGGAATAGGCTCTGCCCATCTGAAGGTAGGACACAGACTTCTGACCTGCTCACACCCTTATAAGCCCGTCCTATTATGACGGGATCACTGCTTCCCGACCCAGATAATTTCCAGCGGAAAAGTTATATTCTGATACTGAATCTAAAGCACTATTCTCTGTGTTATATCTGTGGAACGTATCTACACGTATAATACAAGTATTGTAAACACAATAAGACAGTGTCTGTGAGTGGGATTATTGGCTTTGCATCGCATCCCAGGCTATGTTTAAAAGCTGTGTTTAAAGCAGCAAGCATTGGCTTAAGGGGTTTCCATGTAATAATGGACTTGACAAAAGGTGGCACTGTGTGCTCATTTGCATGTCATTTCCCAGAATCCCTTGCTGCAATATATATTTATTTTTTTCTAAGCAGGGTTATGTGAAATAATTATATAAACTTACTCAAGATGGCATTCAAAATGAATTAGTATGTATCTTCTGTGCTAGGGGGAAGAATGCTAAAAAGGTTGGAGGAGATTTTAAACTAGTATGGAGGGGGGAGGGGAATAAAACAGATAATTAACTAAATTGAATAGGAGGATACAAGGTGGTATGAAGGTAGAATGGGGCAAGTGCGAGTTTGACAGGCAGTGAGACACCAATAATAAATACATATAATATTAGAAACTTCTAAAGACTAAACCAAGTGGGCGCAGAAAGGAAGGAGCAGATAAGATAATAGTACAGGCTGAAAAAAAACTGAAATGCATGCTTGCTAATGCAAGAAGCCTGACAGATAAAATGTTGGAGCTTGAATTAATAGCTGCAAGGGAGCAGTATGATATCATAGGCATTACTGAAACAGGATATCATAGGTGGGATGAAACTCATGACTGGATAGTTAATTTAGAGGGTTATTCCCTTTTTTCGGAAGGATCGAACAAATAGAAGGGGAGGTGGAGTATGTTTATATGTTAAACCGGATCTTAAACCTATTATAAGGGATGATGTTTATGAAGGGAATGATGAAAATGTAGAGACTTTGTGGATAGAAATTAGCAGTGGAGGTAAAAGTATAAAGAAAATGTTTGTGGGAATATGCTACAGTATAAACCACCAAATATCTGCAAGATTGAGGAAGCTAAAATACTTTTGCAAATGGAGAAGGCATCAAAACTAGGTCATGTTTGCATAATGGGGGATTTTAATTATCCAGACAGACTCGGGCAATGAGATTAGCATTACAACAAAAGAAAACAGGTTTTTGAGGGTGCTTAAAGACAATAATACGACCCAAATTATTGAGGATACCAAACAGGAGAGGGGCAGTACTGGATTTGGTCATATCAAACAATGTAGAAGTAATACCCAAATATTCCAGGGCTTGAATATTTGTTAACAGTGATCATAACATGGTCTCATTTGAAATAAATTATCAAAAAATAGATTTCTTGGGTTCAACAAAGACCTTAAACTTTAGAAAGGCAGATTTTAATCAACTGAGGTCTAATCTAGTACTAATACAATGGGATGATGTTTTTGCAGGGAAAAATGTAGAAGATAAATGGGCAGTGTTTAAAACATTGTTAGAAAAGCACACGTATCAGTGTAAACCCTTGTGTAATAAGTATTAAAGAAATAAGTCAAAACCAATGTGGCTAAATAAACAGGTAGGGGAGGAAATGGACAAGAAGAGGAAGGTGTTTAGATTCTTTAAGTCAGAAGGGACGGAGACATCGTATCAGAATTATAAGGAATGTAACAAACATTGCAAAAGGGCAATCAAATTAGCAAAAATGGATAATGAAAAAAGGATTGCAATAGAAAGTAAGGTCAACCCTAAAAAGTTCTTTAAGTACCTTAATAACAAAAAAATGAGAAAAGAAAATCTAGGACCCTTTCAGTGTGAGATGGGCAGGCAGATTATTGGAGATAAGGAAAAAGCAGAGGTATTAAACAAATTCTTTGCCTCTGTGTTTACCAGGGAAGAATCAAGTTCAATAGTAGTGCTGCAGGAGGAAGCCACAACCTCCATATTAATGAACAATTGGTTAACTGAGAAAGAAGTTCATAAGCGACTTGAAAAAATTTAAGTAAATAAGGCACCTGGCCCCGATGGCTACATCCAAGAGATCTCAAGGAGTTAAGCTCAGTAATAGCCAAACCATTATATTTAATATTCAAGGACTCCATTTTCACAGCCTCAGTACCACAAGATTGGCGTAAAGCAGATGTGGTGCCTATATTTAAAAAGGGAGCTAGATCACAACCGGGAAATTACAGACCTGTAAGCCTGACTTCAATAGTGGGGAAACTACTTGAAGGTTTAATACGGGATAATATTCAGGAATACCTAATGGAAAACAAAATTATTAGCAATAGTCAGCATGGATTTATGAAGGATAGATCATGCCAAACTAATATTATTGGTTTCTTTGAGGAAGTAGGAATTTAGACCAGGGTAATGCAGTTGATATGGTCTACTTAGATTTTGCAAAGGCTTTTGATACGGTTTCACACAAGAGGTTGGTGTACAAAATAAAGAAAATTGGACTCAGTAATAATATAAGCACCTGGATTGAAAACTGGTTAAAGGACAGACAACAGAGGGTTGTCATAAATGGAACTTTTTCAGGTTGGGTTAAAGTCGTGACTTGAGTTCCTCAGGGATCGGTACTGGGACCCCTGCTTTTTAACTTGTTTATTAATGACCTCGAGGTTGGCATCGAGCGCAACGTCTCCATCTTTGCTGATGATACTAAATTGTGTAAGGTAATAGAATCAGAGCAGGATGTAAATTCTCTTCAGAAGGACTTGGAGAGACTGGAAACGTGGGCAGGTAAATGGCAGATGAGGTTTAATGGAGACAGAACGTTAGAATCCGGAATATCCCGGAAACTATCCCTATGGATGGCCTTCGCCACAATTTCAACAGATTATTTAAAAACATTGATCCATCGCTGGACGAAAAAGAGATTGAGATGGACAGGGTCCACAGGGCCTTAGGCCCTAGATCAGAAGAGCCCAAGAGATGCATGGACGTGATCGTCAAAGATGCATCACTACACCACTCAAGAAAGAATCATCAGATGCTGCAGGGAAAGAGGGGACATCCACTTCGAGAACAACAACCTCCAAATATTCAATGATCTTGCTAAAGAAACAGTGACCAGATGGAGAGACCTAAAACCAGTGACTTCCCTCTTGAGAGAGAGGGGAATCAAATACAGATGGGGCTTCCCATTCAAACTAATGGTCATAAAAACGGAAAACAATTTGTCCTGAGATATCCAGAAGAAAGTCCAAAATTCCTACATACCCCGGGATTATGCCACCTCCGGACAGCACAAGTCCAAGGCCCAAACATCAGAGACCAGAGCAGCCAGAAGTCCCCCACGCGCCTCAGAATGGTTAGCCTCCCAGAATCACCAAAGACCAACAAGCAAGAAATAGGAGCCGACCCCACCCCCCTTTACATCCCCATCTCCTGCTCAGCGACCTACCGAAGTCCCCAGCCTCAACAAAAGAAAAGAACCAGAACCACAACGAAAGAAAAAAGATCCAATCAAAAACAAACAAAAAAAAAAAAAACACAAAAAAGCAAAAGGTCCAAATAGAAACATAAGAAGCAGGTGCTACCTCTCCACTCGGGCCGGCGGGACATCTTGGGAGCCACCCCGGTGCTGGGGATCAGAAGATCAACGCAGAGAACATCCGTACCACGAGTGGCGGGCCTGGCGGTGAGCGCAACAAAGAAGATCCAGATTGGAGAGAAACACGTGGGCTCCAGAGACCAAGCGTGGCTGGAGCCCCAAGCGCTGCAGGAGATCGGGCCTATTCCAATTCCAACAAATTAGGCATTTCCTCCTGTCCATCTCTAGGAACTCAAAATTTCCGTAGATGACCAACCACGAGCACTTATGCACGCAGGGTCCACTACAGACCATAGTTATATGACAAAATGGACCAGAGACCTGGGGATGGAAATTGACAGAGAAGACTGGGAAGATATCTGGGATAATGTGGCAAAAACCTCCATCTGTACAGCCACAAAAGAAAACATATATAAAATAATATACCAATGGTATCTCGCACCAAAGAGGCTAAAACAGATCTTCCCAGAATCCTCTGACCAATGCTGGAGGGCATGAGGCCAGGTAGGCGACATGGCCCACATATGGTGGTTCTGCCCGGCAATACAAAAACACTGGAAGATGATCCATTAGATTATAAATGAGACCACATGCTTAGAAATCCCCCTGTGCCCCCTGGTATAACTGCTGGCCAAATCAGTAGAGGAAATAAGCCACCCTATTAAGCGCCTGATATCGCATATTCTGACAGCAACCAGATGCGCGATAGCAGCCGCTTGGAAAAAAACATTGCCTCCATCCAGATCAATGATAACAAATAAAATTAACGAAGTGATGTTGATGGAGAGGCTCAAGGCCTTCCTTAAACACTCTACCGAAAAATTCCACAAAATATTGGACCATTGGCTAGAAGCCTAATAGAAGACAATATAGGCCAGATAAGTAGGATTTCGAGTAGCTCGAGACCTAGGGTTGGGCCTGGAAGGAAGGGAGATAGACAGCAGAAATGAGAGTGACAGAGGCTCGCTGCCCAGGGAGCAAAACCAAACAGGACAAGATCATTGGTACCCTACCGCCCTCCATTTTATTTTCTCTTCATTTGTTGTTTCTTCCATCCTCTTCTCTTTTCTTATATTAAAATCTGATGTATAAATCTAAAATCAGTTTGGGTTCCACGGTTCCCTCATGAAATAACTGTATGTATTTACAATTGTTTGAAAACACAATAAAAAATGTAAAACATAAAAGAGACACTTGGGTTACAGAAGGTGTCCATGGAAAAGATGGAAATAGAAATACAGGATATACTCAAGAAACAGAGGTCTCTCGCGGATTAATTAAACTTGCACAAAAGCCTAGAAGTGGAAGAGCTTGAAAGATTGAGAAATTAGATTACAGTTCTGCAGGGAGAGAGGGAGTATGCAAAGACTTTACGGTCAGTGGTTAAAACATTGGAGTCTGAAATGATGAAGTTGGAGAAAAAGGTTACAGAATTAAGACAGAGTGAGGCTCTGCAGACCAGTAAAGTGCAGGTTTCTCCAATACAAGAAAAGGTATTGGCTCTACCCAAGCGCCTGCATCCCACAGAGACTAAAGCCCATAATATAGTGGGCGCGCTTGCTCCGCTGTGCGTGCAGCAATTATAATTGGCTGTGGTTAGTCAGCCTTTCTATATTAGGGCCGAACACACGCACGGCAGTGAGCGTGGAGCCAGCCGATCAGGGAGAAGACAGTGAAAAGTATGTTTTCGCGCAGCTCAGTGAGGCTGCAATGTGTGTGTGTGTGTGTGTGTGTGTGTGTGTGTGTGTGTGTGTGTGTGTGTGTGTGTGTGTGTGTGTGTGTGTGTGTGTGTGTGTGTGTGTGTGTGTGTGTGTGTGTGGTGTGCATATATGTATCAGAGTTGCACAATGTTAATAAATACTTTATTCTCACAACGTGTCCTTTTAATTTTTAAACTATATAATAAATTATACACACACACACACACACACACACACACACACACACACACACACACACACACACACACACACACACACACACACACACACACACACACACAAAGTGTGTGTCCCGTGCACCAACGTTCACGTATGCCAACTATAAAACAAGCCTAATACACACGAAGACAAAGGCATTAGTGAAGAATCAAAACCAGAAGAATCCTTATCTGATGAAGCTGAAAAGATAGGATGTTCTATGGAAATGTATGTAGAATCCACTGCTCCATTATTAAGTATATTGAGTTACATGGAAGAGGCGGCGGCGAAAAACCATTCTGCAGCCTAGAAAGCACGGTAATAGCCCCAAAAGGAAAAAAAACAAAGTGACTGGTTGGAGTAAAAAGGTGCTTGGGAAAAGACGTCTCACCGAGGAGAACCAAGCCCATGGATCCAGCCGGAAGGTGGACCCAGAAAAGATTGGTGGGAAGGATGAAAACCTCTTCAATTGCAAGTCGAGAAAGAATAGGAGTCCGAAAGACTCCCTCGTGAGGCTGAGCTAAAAATTGCATGTGTGGAATCGTGTCTGGCCTCGCCTACTGGCCACTCCGTCACATGGTTACTACTTGCTAAGTTAGACATGTTTGCTGCGTGCTTGCGGAAGCGTGCTGACGCAATTAGAGCGGCTTTAGTAGGGGCTCACCTGCGCTTCCGCGTGCTTGCGGAAGCGCAGGTCTTGGGGGAATTTAAAATTCCCCCGCTTGCCGGCGAGACAGGCCGATCACGTGAGCGGTTCGCCCAATGAGGGCGAACCAGCTCCGTGACGTCACTGGCCCGCCCCCGGACCGCCCCATGACGGCTGCTGAGAGCGGTTGCGGTAAGCAACCGCAAGGCCAGGGAAAGCACCCGCTTTCCCTGCGCCTCAGCACGCCAGCAGGGACCATGGACTCGGCCTTAGTTAGTTTGTTTTTTTGTTGTAATGCTGCTGCTCATGGAGGACAGGGAGGAAGACTAGGACGGCCTTCATCCTGGCAGGGGTAAGTAGAACTTTAATTTATGTCATGCTGGCTGGATAATGTTTTATTTTTAATGGGCAAATGAGCAATTATCCAGATCTTATTAATAGGGAATTTGTCCATTATTGTACTGTATGTGTTGGTTTTTTGGGGGGAAGAGGGGGTGAGTAGTAGGGTTGTTGTATTTTAATATTTCTTGGGGGTATATGTGGTGGGTGAAGGGGTAGTTGCCCCCAGGGTGGGTGGTTAGGCCTCTCAGGTAGGTAGCGGGAGGGTTTAACCCCCTCATTACCATAGAACTCACTATGGTAGTGAAGGGTTAACTCCACCCGCTAGCCTCCCGAGAGGCCTAACCACCCACCCAAGGGCAACTACCCCTTCAACACCCCCAAGAAAACAGTTACTCTGGTTACTTCTTGCGTCACTAGGGGGTGGGGCATAGGCTGGCAATGTTCGTACTCGGGATACTCTGTGATAGCTACGGAGTATCTGACTGTATTCACAGCTGGCAAGCCATAAGAGACACAGCCCTACGCGTTTCAAGGATATTCTCCGCTCCGTCAGGGGCGCTGTCACAGTGAAAACTTATCACGTCTGTAAGTGATTTTTAACCATTTATTTTGCTGTACAGTAAACAGTCTTCACTATGGCCTTTGCGCTCTTTTCTTTTTGCATCGTCCACATTTTTTAGTGTGTTTGTTGGTTTTATTTGGAAACTATTTTTTAGATTAAAAAATAGTACCAGCACTCTCTGTCTCACAGCTACAGATATAAGCGAATACCAGTCTAGGGAATACGAATAATTTAATGACACTAATAATAAACTGAAAATATAGCAACAACAGCCAATACGCCAATGCAAGAATAAATATCACCATAGAGAAAATCAAAAAATAAAGGGGGTAGAGGGGAAAGAAGGAGAAGAGGAAAAAACACAAAAGAAAAGCAAACAATCACAAAAATGGAAAAAGGAAAGCAAACTAGGGGGGCGACGTTTCGAGGGGTGACCTCTTCATCTGGCCCATTACCCCTGGTCCCAAGGGGTCCCAGAGGTACTTCCCTAAGCCTTCCCTCCCCACTGTCAAATAATCCCACACTCAGCTAATGATATAAATCTAAAGTCTAAAGAGGGCAAATCACATAAGCAGATATCTAATATCAAACAATAAATGTAGATACAAGAATATTGTAAAAGACATAGAACATATGCAGATATCAGATGTCAATCAGTGAACAAGTATAAGCAAACCCTCTTCCTGGTGCACACAACCGTGCAGCCGTGGTGGAACCAGGGCAGGTGACCCCCCCCTGGTGGCACGGGGACCGAAGGAGAGGGGGAGACCCACCTGGAGAGAAGGAGGCTGCTAGCCAGAGCGGCCCTGCTGCGGGGAGGCTGGCGGCCATCTTGGTACACCCCAGCTGTTCACTGTAGCTGTGCTGCAAGCTGCAAGCAAAAACTTTATTAAAAAATAAATAAAAATAAAAAAACACACAAATAAAGAAATACTCCTGTCCCCCCCTCCAATTAAAGCCTACCTTGAGTCACACTACCCCCTTCAAATTGACCACTGGGCCCAGTGCAGAGTCAGCCCAGATGAGACAAAAGGGTCCAAAACACTAAGGAATAAAGGCTCAACCAAAACCAAATAAAGAAATGTCAATAATGTGTGTATGATCGGGACATTTTAAGAATGAGGGGGCTCATCTCACTTTAAAATCTGTTTACACCACTTAAACACATCCAGCTCTACTCTCAGCAAAAATTGACTGACTAAACAAAAATGCCGTCCACTAAACAACCAAAAAAACCAGCGGTCCAACGTGAGGCTTCCCTCTTCTTCAAAAAACAAAGCTTAAAAGACCAAGAAGCGTCCACCGCAGGCGGAGACGCAGAATCAGATCCAGACTCTGGAGAGGAGACGGACGCCCCGCTTACCCGCAAAGCAATGATGGGGTTTGTACAGGAATTAAAAAGCTCCTTTCACTCCGAGATGCAGAGCTTTCGCCACAGCATCAGAGCGGAGATAGCGTCCATAGGAGACCGCATTGTGGAAGTGGAGGAGAAGGTGGATAATACCACCCTGGCACAAGAGTCCCAGGTGCAAGAAATCGAAGAATTAAAAATTCAAGTCAAAACAATCTTCGAGAAACTAGAAGACACGGAGAACCGGTCACGACGCAATAACCTGCGGATCAGAGGCGTCCCGGAGGAAGTGGACAACGCCCAATTAGACGCACATCTCACCCGGCTTTTCAAGTCCCTGTTACCCGAAACATCGGATGAAAAACTTCAGATGGACAGAGCACATAGGCTTCCTAGACCGAAAGGCCTAGACCCAGCGAAGCCACGGGACGTGATCACACGCCTACACTATTTCCGTATTAAAGAGGAAATATTGAGAGTCGCTAGAACAACTCCAAACATAGAGCAAGATAATGTTCCACTCCTCATCTTCCCGGACTTGGCTCAAACCACGCTGAATAAGCGGAGAATATTCGCACAGATCACCAACTCGCTGCGGAACAACAAAATCCGCTACCGCTGGGGCTTCCCGTGTAAACTACTGTTCACCTACCAAGAAACTATGCATATTCTACTCTCACCAGTGGACGGTGAGGCAAAACTACGAACATTGGGCCTACTCGAACCAGGAGATCCGGAAGCCTCTCAAAGGCCTAGTCAATCACCTCTGGCACAACACCAGGCATGGGCGAAAGCCCCAACCACTGGGCGAGCTAGGACCCAACCCACTTGAAAAACTAGAGCTGGAAACTCTCCTAATACCCATTCAAGACGACTGGCAAACCAAAACGTGGTCTGGTCATAAGGTACAAGCTGTGACGTGGTTCACTCCAACAATCTATCTAAAAACTAATCAACGGTCGAGATATCTGGAGCACGTTGACCAACTCGACAAAGCCACAATGACCACGACAACCCGCACATCAAGAAACCACTGAGTTTAGCCTCTAAAGTTTCCAAAGTGTGCAAACTCCAAAACTCAGGCTATGCCTTTGTTCATTGTGGAACTGTTCTCCCAAGTTATCCACAAAGTTGAGACATTTAAAGTTTGACAGTCAGTTTGTACTAATCTGAACATTCAGAGGGACTGATATACAATGTTTGTTTGGTACTGCTTTCTAGATAGAAATGTTTTTACAATACACGTTCTAGACCGACATGTTGCCTATAATTGATTTGGTCTCCCAAAGTTCAACTACTAAATTTTTATTAGACTGAAATATCAGAGGCTACGTCCTAGGCGATTTTTTCCATGTTTCTTGTCTCTCTCCACCCCCTTTAGACTTCGAGTGCAGAGCCTGCCAATTTATAGCTGCCAACCAATCCTACTTAATGGTCTTTTATAAATTGAGTAAGGACATGTTGCTGTAAACAGTTATAACGTTCAATACCCCCCATTCTTGTTTTTATTCCCCTGATGTGTAAGATCACACACACAACCCACCCCGTACTCTTTGGGGTGATTTTGTTTTCCCTTTTTGAAAGCTTAGCTCCTAAACAAAGGAGCACTGCGGTGTCGAGCCGCTGGGCCACTGCCCGCCCCCCTCACGTTCACTTAACCTGTGAGTTCGAGACTCGCACCACGGGTCCCACTATGGCTGGTCCCCCCAAACAATGTTTGGAAGCCGGGGTCCTCGGTTTACCCCTCCCTCCCCCCTCTACCCTTCCCCTCCTCCAAGTTTTGTAAGCATTTGCCACTTTTATGGAATAATATGTATATCTCTCGTTATATATGTTCCCATACCAGATTGTTTCGGAGGACGGAGGTACCGACCCTTCAACTATATGTAAGTTATCACTCTGTTCATTTGTATCACAGAACTCTGAACCACCACCATGCCGATTAATATAATATCCCAAAACACCAAGGGCTTAAATACCCCCCGAAAGAGACGCATTGCTCTTTCGGAAGCCAAAAGACTGGCAGGAGATATAATTTTGTTACAAGAGACCCATCTGAAAAAAGAGGACCAATCGCTGCTATTTAGCAGTGACTACCCTCTAGTCTACCACTCATCAGCTCCCACGAAAAAGAATGGTGTAGCTACAGTCCTCCATAAAAATTAAAATTTAAAAGTAGACAAAATTAAAAGTGACCTCGCTGGAAGAATTCTAATTATTACTGGGTCATTGGACTCCACCGATATAACAACAGTCAACACTTACGCCCCTAATGACAATCAAGAATCTTTCTTCCAAGAACTAAAATGTTTAATCCTTTCCATCCAGAAAGGTCTATTAATTTTAGCAGGAGACCTAAATGCAATTATGGACCCAAATCTAGATAAATCCCCCAGTCTCCCACCGCCACAAAAAATAGCTCCCTCTACTCGGGGTCTCATATCTATGACCAAGGAGCTGCTGTTGGTAGACTCCTGGAGATTAGTAAATAACAAAGTAAAGGATTTTTCCTTTTTTTCTCACCCCCATAATAGCTATTCTCGAATTGACTATATCCTAACAGACCAACAAATTAGTGATAATATCTCCTCAGCAGTAATCGCCCCCTCTGCTTGGTCAGACCACTCTACACTTATAACCAGACTAGTAGGCCTCACTCCCAAAAATACAACAAGGTCGTGGTCCCTGAATGAATCCCTACTATTGAACCCACAAAATCGCCAACTAATAGAAAAAGATCTGGCCCAATATTTTGAAATAAACAATACCCCAGAGGTTTCCTCTTTTACCCTTTGGGAAGCCCACAAATCAGTGATAAGAGGCAAACTGATTGCCCTGGCTTCTCGAGAAAAAAAAAGAAAAAACAAAACAAATTGAAATACTAACACAGAAATCAGAGCTAGAATTTATTCACAAGTCAAACCCCTCCCGGAAAAATTACAGGCAAATAATCTCAGTGAGGGGCGAACTAAACCTCTTGTTAGTGTCAAACGCAGAGAGAGCTATAAGATGGACTCAACAGAAATACTATGAAAAAAATAATAAAGCAGATAGAATGTTGGCACGTAAATTAAAGCAAAAACAAGCTAAAGCTAAAATTCATAAGATCTACACTAAAAATGGCTCAGTATCCCACAACCCCAAAATTATAAGTGACGCATTTAGAGACTACTACACATCCCTTTACAATCTACCAGGCCTAGTGGGAGACTCGGCTAAAAAGAAAAGAGCAATAAAGATTCGGAATTATCTAGCAGAATGCCGACTCCCCACTCTAGACCCAAATGACATCACAAACCTTGAAAAAAATATAGAGCCCCTGGAAATTATGGAAGCAATAAAATCCCTGAAAATTGGGAAGGCCCCTGGTCCGGATGGATTTTCTAATCTTTATTACAAGAAATATTCCACAACTCTCCTCCCATTTCTTACCAATGTATTCAATGAGATGCAACTAGGCCTTCCCCCCCCTAGGGATATGCTTCGCTCTACCATAGTAGTAATCCCCAAAGAGGGGAAAGATCCTCTGTTGTGTTCGAGCTACAGACCTATTTCGCTGTTAAATACAGACCTAAAACTATACGCAAAGATCTTGGCCAGCAGATTAAATAGTATACTCCCTAAATTGGTTCATCCGGACCAGGTGGGGTTTGTCCTGGGCAGTGAATCTAATACACGTAGCAAATCTCACAAAGTGCCCATCTCTATTACTCTCTTTAGACGCAGAAAAAGCGTTCAATCGATTAGATTGGCAGTTTATGTCAGCTATGCTTTCGCAGATGGGATTCACAGCCAAAATTTTAAATAGTATAAACACACTATACTCCACACCAACGGCCACTGTGAGGACGAACCGCTCTTGGTCTGACCCCTTTTCAATATTAAATGGAACTAGGCAGGGTTGTCCGCTCTCACCTTTGTTGTTTGCCTTAGCCATAGAACCATTAGCATGCCAGATAAGGATGAACCCCAATATTGCGGGTATTTCTGTTGGTCAGGAAGAATTCAAAATAGCTCTTTTTGCAGACGACATACTATTGACGCTTTCAAAACCTCTCACATCCCTCCCTAACCTTTTTTCTGTTCTATCAGAATTCGGCTCACTTTCAGGTTATAAAATTAATCATTCTAAATCCATGGCCCTTAGTTTAAATCTCCCTAAAGAATTAGTAAAATTACTCCAACTAAATTTTGACTTTAACTGGAACGCGAACCATATTAAATATCTAGGGGTTCAACTAACAAAAAGTTATTCAACGCAAATTTTAAACCCTTCTTTGACCTGATAGCCACTTGGAACCCATATATAATATCTTGGTTTGGGAGAATAACCACTATTAAAATGAACATTTTACCTCGACTATCTCTTTCAAACTCTCCCGGTTAAAATCTGTCAGAAAGATCTAAATAATATTCAGAAGAAAAATTTTGAAGTTTGTCTGGCAAAACAGGCGACCTAGAGTTCGCAAACATATTCTTTATAAGTCCAAATCAGAAGGAGGCTTAGCTCTTCCGAACCTACTAAACTACTATAGAGCACCCCCAATTGGGGCAACTTGTTAGCTGGCATGCAAACCCAACTGAAAGGAGGTGGGTCGAGATAGAGGATTTGATTTGTTCCCCATGCAGAATAAAAAATCTTCTCTGGCTCAACAAAAAGTCTAGACCACCCGAGAGTTTGAAGAACCCGGTGATATCCTTTGCCTGTAATCTCTGGGACTCCCTCAAATCCAAGTTCCAACTAACCGGTACCCCTTCCCTCATGCAACCCCTATTCTCGGACCCCTCTATTCCCTTTTACACAGAAAACCCGCTCTCCCATACCTGGGTTCAAAAAGGACTCACGAGAGTCAAAGATATTCTCGTCCAAGGGAAAGTCCCCCCATTCGCTTCTCTACAAACGAATCATGATATCCCCTCTAACGATTTTTTCAGATTTCTCCAGGTTAGGCATTATATCCAATCAGTCTACAAATCAAGCCAACCCCATGCTTTAACTCTGTTTGAGGACTGGTGTCTACACCAGCCCCACACAAAGGGCATCATCTCCAGAATTTATCAAAGCCTATCCTCCATCAAGAGAAATCAAACCCCCGATAAATATATGGTATCCTGGGAAAAAGACCTCAACTTCTGTATAGATCTCGATACCTGGAAAGACATCTGGGAAGCTGCCACCAAAAATTCATCGTGCGTAGTAATAAAAGAGAATATTTACAAGTTAATATTCAGATGGTATATGACTCCTGCCAGACTGCACTCTTTTCTCCCAGCGGTCTCCCCTCTGTGCTGGAGTGGTTGTGGTGAAGTGGGGAATATCCTGCATATATTCTGGTCATGTCCCAAAATCCAACAAACATGGACGGAAGTGTTCACCTTAATACACAAGATCCTAGAAATCACTGTCCCACATGACCCAGTATATATATTGCTAGGCAGGCCAATAGCCAATATTCCCCAGAAAAAAGCTAGATTACTAGCACAAATGTTAAATGCTACACGGTGTACAATTGCCAAAAATTGGAAACAACCTGCCCCCCCATCCTTAAACCAAATAAATAACAAAATTTGGCATATAGTTTATATGGAAAAACTCTCAGCCTATCTGGTCGGTGACTGACTGAATGGGTGGTTTTGGGTGACTGACTGGGTGGGTGACTGACTGGGTGGGTGGTTTTGGGTGACGGACTGGGTGAGTGAGTGTCAAGAGAGAGGGGATTTGGCCCGGGATTAAAGGGTTTACACCCCATTTGGCCACCCTCTACTCTCACCTGGGAAGCAACGGGTTAACTGGACTGGGGTCCAGTAATGTGGTTTTGCCTTGCTTCAGCCATCCAACTGTTTATTCCCCTGTAAAAATGTATTGTTTCTGTTCCAGTGACTGCACCACACAAACACCGGGATCCATCCTGGAGGGCAAGGGTTAATAGTTGAATAGTGATTCTAGCCCTTTGTTTAAGTTACCCTCAAAGATGCCTGCCTACTAAGGAATGCAACCAAATGTTTAGCCGGTCCTAAGAGACAGATATTAATATCTCTCTTAATTTTAGTATTACACGGTAATATTTAGTCTCATTGGGAGCATACTCTCCCCCGGCGCCACCCACCCCAAACACACCACCACAGCCCTCTTGCTGTGCTGGAGGCGGCACAACGCGGGGAACCTGCGCACCCGCCGCCCGGTTACGGCCGGAGCCCCCACCCGCCGCGCGGGAGACACGCGCTCCCGCCCGAGCACCCTCTCCCTGGCGCCAAACCACCACCGACCACCTGCTGTGATGGAGGCGGCACTGAGCGGGCAACGCGCGCCCCCCCATCCGTCAAGCGAGATGGGTAGGCAGATTATTGGAGATAAGGAAAAAGCAGAGGTATTAAACAAATTCGTTGCCTCTGTGTTTACCAGGGAAGAATCAAGTTCAATAGTAGTGCCGCAGGAGGAAGCCACAATCTCCATATTAAATGAACAATTTGTTCATTAAGGAAGTAGTTCATAAGCAACTTGAAAAAATGTAAGTAAATAAGGCACCTGGCCCCGATGGTATACATCCAAGATATCTCAAGGAGTTAAGCTCAGTAATATCAAAACCATTATATTTAATATTCAAGGACTCCATTTCCACAGGCTCAATACCACAAGATTGGCATAAAGCAGATGTGGTGCCTATATTTAAAAAGGGATCTAGATCACAACCAGGGAATTACAGACCTGTAAGCCTGACTTCAATAGTGGGGAAACTACTTGAAGGTTTATACGGGATAATATACAATAGGGGAAGTGGGGGAAGGGAATGATAACCTCTGCTCAGCTGATAGTGATTAAAGATAGGTGGGTAAGTACTGGTGCTGTGCTGAGAAATATACTGATAATACAACTAAGAAAAAGAACACAGCTGATCGCACAGCTGAGTTCTTTTTTTTAGGTGTATTATTAATACGGGATAATATTCAGGAATACCTAATGGAAACAAAATTATTAGTAATAGTCAGCATGGATTTATGAAGGATAGATCTTGCCAAACTAATCTTATTTGTTTCTTTGAGGAAGTAGGAATTTAGACCAGGGTAATGCAGTTGATGTGGTCTACTTAGATTTTGCAAAGGCTTTTGATACGGTTTCACACAAGAGGTTGGTGTACAAAATAAAGAAAATTGGACTCAGTAATAATATATGCACCTGGATTGAAAACTGGTTAAAGGACAGACAACAGAGGGTTGTCATAAATTGAACTTTTTCAGGTTGGGCTAAAGTCATGAGTGGAGTACCTCAGGGATCGGTACTGGGACCCCTGCTTTTTAAACTTGTTTCTTAATGACCTCGAGGTTGGGATCGAGAGCAAAGTCTCCATCTTTGCTGATACTAAATTGTGTAAGGCCATAGAATCAGAGCAGGATGTAATTTCTCTTCAGAAGGACTTGGAGACTGGAAACGTGGGCAGGTAAATGGCAGATGAGGTTTAATACAGATAAATGTAAGGTTATGCATTTGGTATGCAAGAATAAAAAAGGCGAATTACAAATTAAATGGGGATGAATTGGGGGAATCCTTGATGAGGTCTGCCATGCTTTCCAAGCATGCCCCTGGTCAGACCTGACTTTTTACAATCTCCCCCAGACTTAGGGCCTCATGCAGAGAGCAGCGCTATTTAGAATTGGAGAGGGGAGTAAAATTTAGCTTTATTGGAGAGTTTTTTTCTCCATATGCAGAAAGGGCATAAAACTGCATTTACAATCCTTTCTGCATATGGAGAGTTTCAACCAGCGCTATGAGCGCTATGAGCGCTGTTGAAACTAGTGGGAAAGAAATCGTTTTTTTGTTTTTTTTCTTCACCGGCCGCGGAGCGCCAGCTTCTTGGTGGAGAGGAAAAATGTTGAAAATCGTGCCATTTTTTTGGCGCGAACAGCCACTAGATGGCGCTCGCGGCTCTCTGCATACGGCCGTTTTAAACACTGGAGAGATTAGGATCTCTCCAGCCGCGCGGCGAGTTTCAAGAAAAAAAAAAAAAAAAATGGCTCTTTTTTTAAAACTTGCCATTATCTGCCTTTCTCAAGGCAGAATTCGCCAAAACATGCCGCTATCCCTGTTAGCGCTGCTCTCTGCATGAGGCCCTTAGATACAATACTTTAAGGCACAGTCATAAGCCCACCCCTTTCTACAGAATACTTTGAAGCTGCTCTTCTTTGATTAAGACAATTGGCACCTTGAGTGGGCTATCCAGGATGGACCCCGCCCCAAGTAAGTTCCTTTGAAATTCAGCAGACAAACAGTCCTGACCAGTTTCAAACCCAGCATTTGGTATTTTGTTAAACAAGTGTAGCTCATTAACCCCTCAAGCACCAAAGGGATTAAACATACCCGATATCTCATGACATTATCATGACAGCAACATGTAGAAAATGAGGGGTTAACCCCTTGTATGCTACAGACGTGAAGCTACCACATGTTTGGGTTTCTATATGGCGGCGCATACACAGAGACCCAGACACAGCACCCACCTCTATGCCTGGGGTCACCCTAATCTCCCTCAGCTGTAGTTCTGCACTGCAGATTGGGGGAGGGAAGAGGGCTCTGTGTCTCACTTCTACATCTCCAGTTCTGCACAGACCTCCCCCCCCCCCCCTCCCCTCCCCTACACAGACCTGCTCCCCTCCCCCACCCAGACACGTTCTGTAAAACTGGGACATGAAAGAATGCAGCAGATATTTGGGACATCAGAACATACTGTCAGACCAGGACTGTCCCCGGGCAACAGGGTCAGTCTCACACAGAGAAGCTATAGCCCATAACACACACATGATGCTGCCCCTGTGGTAATGAAGGAGTTAAACTCCAACCAATACTCCCTCAATCTAATTACTTTCTAACTCTATTTAATAACTTTCCCAATCTTATCCTCACTGATTCCTAATGTTAATTCCCAATGTAAAATAACCCCCATTATCTCCCAGTCCCTGTGATACAGGAGGAGTAACCCCCCCAGTGCCAGAGGCTCCCCCTCACTATCAGAGGCTCAGCCTCTCAGGCTCCTGTGTGTAAGGAAGCTCAGAGCAGCACTGGGATAATGTGCACAGGTCACACAAGGGAGGGGAAGGGAGGAGGAGGAAAGCACTTACCCAATAACACAGGCTGAAGATCTCTGTGCAGCAGGGGGTGGGCAATGTGAGGGGGGCACAGGAAAAGGGACTTAGAGGCTGCAGAGCCTATTCCTCAGTGTGTGTGCTGTGTGTGTAGTGACGTCTGGTGATATACTCTGTGTGCTGTGTCTGTGCTCAGGATCAGTGTTTCAAACACCAGTACATCTGGCTGCAGCAGCTGGACCATAGAGAGGGAAGAGGAGAGGCCAGAGCGCCTCTAACCAGCTCCTCCTGAGCTCATATGGAACAGTGACCCCTGGTGGGCTCCCAAGCAAGGTGCGGTGAGCGCCCCCTGGTGAGAGCTGCACGTGGTGCTGGCTGTGGGCTGGTGAGAAACAGTGATAATCTCACCCCGATCTCCCACCGTATATAGTGAGGTCTGGTGATATACTCTGTGCCCGTGTGTGTAGTGACGTCTGGTGATGTACTCTGTGCTGTGTGCAGGGCCGCCAACAGAAATCATGGGGCCCAGGACAAATGAAAACAGGGTAGTCCCTCTAGTATGACCCACCCAATCTCATATTGTTCCGTGTGGTCTAACCAGCCCCCATACATGGTCGTGTCTGGTGGTGCACCTGTAGGCAACAGGACTCCTGAGTCTCCCGCATGATGGTATTAGGGGATTGTCACTCCAGACAGGCAGCTGAGGTAGTGGATGCGAGTCCTACCTATATCATGTGCAGCGCCTCCACCTCATCAGGATCTAAGCGTCCGCAGGGAGATGGTTCTGATGAGGAACTCCTTCTTGGTGGTGATTGCCCCTGGAGAGTAATTTCAGACTCACACCATGGGGGTCTCGTTGAACAATAGTGAAACCCAGTGATTTAGACCGACGCTAAATAAACAGTGCAGTGATAAAGTGATGAATTCACATATAAGATGAAGTGTAACTAAAACAAATTCTCAGCCTTCCTATGGGGAATATGTACAGATTCCCCTCAAGTAGAATGGACACAGGTGGTTGGAAGGGAGCAATGGTAGCAGGAACACCCCAAAAAATAAGATACAAAAAAATGATTGTGCAGTATATAAAAATGTTGAAGACAGAGGAAAATCTTGGCTCTAGAGATTGCCTACTTACAGCAGGTAAGTGAAAGAATCAGCATGTGGATAGGCCAGAAGGTATGTTGCAGACCGCAATTGCAGGATCCCAAACGACTGGAGGTGAAGGAGATCTCACTCGGGTTTAAAAAGCGATATAAGAAATGTACTTACAATAAGTACATATAAAATGTACACATAGCGTTTTCTTTGAGGTATAACGAGCGTCGGTAGATGGACCTCTAGCTGTTGCAACTCCAGGTGATCCTCACCGGATCACGGTGAATGGCGTGTGACGTCACTTCCGGCGCAAGGGTGACGTCTTCCGGTCTGGAACACACAGGGGCTGGCAGCAACGAAAGAACCGCAAACTCGGCACCTTCACCTTCTCGGCAGCTGTGCAGGCTGCGGATGTCTTGAAGATAGCTCTACGCGTTTCGCTGTGTAGACCACAGCTTCCTCAGGAGCGAAAATGAGTCCATTTCTTATATCGCTTTTTAAACCATAAATTGATTTGTTTGATCTGCACTATAGTTTCCTTCTGTTTTTCTGTGGTACCCCTACCCGAGTGGTATGGGCCAGCTGCCCCTCACAGTTAGCCACTTCAGCCGCACATTTCTCCGTGCTCCCCTTTAAAAGGTACGCCCTCCCAATGGAGTGGGATCCCTTCTCCCTCGCAGGGAGATCACCCCTGTGCCAGGTCCCTGGACACAGTTGGCCTTCTATGGCTGGATATAGAACAGTGCCACTAGTTACTGCACTAGTAGGCACATCGATTCCGCCTCTGCCTCAGAACTTGCTGCTCCACACTTCACCTCGCAGCATCAACACTAACTTTTGGCAGTGCAGTGCCTTATATACCTCAGGAGGCAGGCACATCTCTGATGTCATTAACTGTGGACTCAGAGCATGTAGCCACTCCCATCCATACATAGGGCACCTCACCAGGGTGTGAGGGCAAACCTCCATGATTACTGCTGACATCCCTGTAACTTACCAGGTTTACTGTCAGCAGAGGAGACAACTGCAGACCATTTTACATGTATGGCTACAATCTCCCCTTGGTGAATCCCCACCGTCCCGGCTGGGACCTAAATTTGGTGTACCTTTCTCCAGGAAGTACTGTAAAGGAACACATAATTAAGCAATAGCATACTTCCTTTTTATAATTGGGAACAATATAGCGCACACTAACCAGCAGGGGCGCTCACGATTACACACAGACCTCACTATGCTGCCTACCTAATAATAGTGGCGAGGATCTGGCTTCTTCACCTTTCTGCCCGCAATGTCGGTCACGGTAACACTATACTCCCGGGGCAAACCATGCTTGGGTCTATACACAGCCTTGTGCATATATATGCTGCGCCCGATACTCCACACTCTCATTAGTTGGGAGATTCTTCTGCGTGGCGGCCCTTGATGGCACCTCCCTTATTAACCACATAGAGTTCTATATCCTCCCTGAGCCACCTATCCCTGTGGTCCTCTATCTCCTGCATGAGGGGTTCGGGGATATAGGGGTATTCCAACCCATGGGAGCGTTTGTATTTGGTTACAATGGCCCTTTCTGCTCGGCAGGCCCTTGTTAACTTAGCATTGCCTGCTCTCCCCGGCAACACCCAGGACAGGGGTTCATCCGGATCCGCCGGATCATCTAACCCACTCGGACCCTGTCATGATAAAGAGGATTTGGCCCGGGATTAAAGGGGTTACACCTCATTTGGCCACCCTCTACTCTCATCAGGGAAGCAAGGGGTTAACTGGACTGAGGTCCAGTAATGTGTTTTGCCTTGCTTCAATATCCAAATGTTTATTCCCGTGTGTAAATGTATTGTGTTATCCTGGTGTTTGCACCCACACATACACTAGGGTTGATGCGGGAGGGAAGGGGTTAATGTTAAAATAGTGATTATAGTCCTTTGTGTAATTTTCCCGCCTTTTCAGGCTCCATTTTGCAGCCATCCATAGGTTGCCATTGAGCCTCCATGCTTTCTAATGGCAGAAGTAGCGGTTCTGGACTTGTTTTCCAGCGACGACCAGCAGGTAGCGTCCGAGAGGAGGAGCGGCGGTTTCCCATTGTAAGTCAATGGACTCATTGACTTCAATGGAGATTCCTCAAACCGCAGACCGCAAAAGCGGATACAATGTCTTTTAAAAGAGTTTAATCACTACGGTCAAGTTCAAAGACAATTGGCGTGGGAATCTTGGGTTCTAGGGCCCCCGGGAATAAAGTTCTTTTTGTCCCTAACCCCTAGGAACGCCCACACACGATCCAAACCGGGTCCGGGAATGAGGGACCCCCGTAAAGGGTCGAGCGGAGAAGGAGGGTCGCACCATTGAATCTAATGGCGGCGGGCGCCATGCATTGTCAATGGTGGCGCCGGACATTGATTCCAATGGGGAAAAGCCGCATGGCGAAAAAACGACTAAGTGTGAATGTTGAAATGTGTAAGTCCAATTCTCCGGTTCTGAAAGGACCAGAGGGATGGAATTTGGGTGACATATAGCCAAGGTTCTGGCTTTAATGCATGCCCATTCCCAGCCCCCTCAGACCAATCAGACAGAGTGTGGACGCAGGTAAAGATTTGTGAATTTTTTCATAGACTTCAATGGCGGCGGTTCCTCCATTGACAGTCTATGGCGGGAAACTCCACTGACTACAACGGCGGAGTTGCTCCATTGAAACCCATGGCGGCGGAGCCCGTTGTTTTCAATGGGGATTTAGTGAAACGCTGAGATTTCTTTTTAGCGGAGATTTTTATAATAAAATATGAAACGGTTTATGTGATATTTGTATAACTCCGGTTCCGAAGGCCGTAGTGGGCTGAAAATTGGACCCTATAGTGTACCACTTCCGGCATAAAGGTCTGGAAAGTTTGGACCTGCTGGACCTACCAGAACCAGGTATTTTAATATGTGTAGGTATTAAAATGTATATGGGGTTTTGGGTCTGCTCTGAAAACTGCAGACTCCATCTGCTATGTTAATAGGCAGGAAGACCATCCTGCAAGAATTAACATAGCCCGGTGATCAAAAGATAATTGCCCTAATTGTTTATACTGGGGGCAGGAACCAAGGAACTGAGTGTTTTTTAAGTGTCGGTCTTCACACTTACAGGGAAGCCAAAATCTCCTTCAAAGAGATTTTTGCTAGACAGCTCGGCGCCTTGAGTGTAAGAGAAGGGTTGAAATGGTATATAAGTCAGAGTCACCCCTTACTCAATTGTCTTCATGTGTCCTTCATGTGTCTTCATGATCTGCATTATTGCTGTGATGTCAACTGAATTATGGAAGAAATGGCCCATCCTGTATCCTGATGGCTTTCTTGTCCTAACCTTTAAGTAAGTGTCCATATTTTGTCTGTTATTTGTATATCTCGTGTGTTCACCTTTATCAAGGAATAAATTATATTTTATCATATCTAAGCCTCGTCCAGTTCAACCCAGTTATATCTTTGGTGGTGTATTATTATAGCCTGTCACAAAGCCCCCGTCACAGGCTTATAATAAAACTGGTGGCAGCGGCGGGATTGAACTGGACCTGTATTACAGAGTAATGCGGGATTCTGTGATATAGTGGGAACTCGATGGTAATTGCGAGTTCCTGGGACTAAAGATATTGAACACACAGTGTACAACATATAACACAAGATATGGCACCTCCTCACTGTTCCCCTACTTGTGAGAAGCATTGCCTCCAGAACCAAAGTGCCGGCCATCCGTCTGACTGGAGCCAGGCACCGAGAGCGGAGGAGTGCATCAAGTCGGCGCGGGGACCAGCAGCCGGCGAGGCTGAGAGAGAGGCAGCGATCGGTGAGCATGAAACCCGGCAGGCTGAGCAGAGATCCACAGCTGCAGCCGCTGTAACCATCAAACCGTCTGGGGAGCAGGGAATGGACCCAGCTCCGGGACGGCAGTGTCACGGTAGTGCTCGCCACAAACCTGGGTCGGACCGCGAGGCTGAGGTGGGGTTGTAAAAGCACCGACCTTAGACCGCGCAGGCTGATCCGGATTGCGCAGTTCATAGTCATACGTAGCAGGATCAGGATAGGAGAAGACAGCATCGTCGTTGTACAAGCCAGGGTCAGGACAGGAGACGTCAGGATAAACATTGTCAAAACAGGAGTTCGGCAACAGGTAATCAGGAAAGCCCCGCTTCAGCTTAGGAGTGCGGGGGTGGCCTCTGCGCGTGCGGCGACCATGGCCCATGGTACTGGTCTCAGGAGGTGGTAGGCAGACCAGAGTAGCACACCGCCTAGCTGCACGGGTAAACCAGTGCACAGCGCAAGAGTCCTGAGTGGGCTGGGGAATCCTCCGTCACAGCGCAGGAACCAGGACACGGCCTCTCTAGATTAGGGTAAGAGTAGGCCCCAGGAACCAGGAAGCTGAAGATACACAGGGAATACCTCTGCTTCAGTGCAGGAAGCAGGAAGCAGGAAGCTGAAGTGAACCAGAAGAGTACTCAGCTGCAACATAGGAGACTGGAACAGACCGCTGCATGAATATAGCAGCCGGCCTAGGAAACCTGGAACTGCAGACAACAAGAAGAATACTCAACTTCAGCATGAGAGACAGGAACAGTAACAAGCGGAAGCTTGTGGCAGAACAGTAGTGACATCCGGAAAGGACTATGCTCGGCGGGGAGCATTGTGGGAAAGCAGTACTTAAAGGCCAGCGGGCCAATCCCCGGAGGGGGTGTGAAGGTACTGCTCCAATGAGTGAATACAAGGCTAAGTTGCAGTGATAGGCTGCACAGCTGCAGTAGATACCAGAGGGAGTGTGTATAGTTTTGGTGAGTGAATCCAGGCTGCAGCAAACATCAGGAGAGGTGTTCCAGGACTGCACACGTCTGCAAGGTAAGGCAACCAGTAAACCGAGGAGCGGATTCCTTACAGTACCCCCCCCCCCCCCCCTTCACGCGAGACCTCCGGGCGAACAAGACAACTCATAGAGTTGGGGGACCTGGAATAGTTCCTGAACTGTCTAGGATTGGGGGTAGAGTCATGGTCCAGAGACTCATGGTCACTCCTTTGTGAACCCCCACCCCCCGGTGAGAACTGCGGCCAGACAGGCCCATCCATGGGTCTCGGGGACATTGAGTGGTTTCGAAAGTTTTTTAGGCGGAAAGGGGATCCGTAAACGAGCAGTTCCTTGGTGAGTACTGTTCTAGGATATGAGAGTGGTGGCAGAGACATCACTGGTACGTGGCTCGCCACGCGAAATGGCTTGGGAATCCAAGGCTGTGAAGAACCAAGGGGTTCCGGAGCAGAAACGGCAGAAGAACCCCCACTGGGAGCCCCATCTTTAGTAATGGGACCAGAATTTAGGATAAGCGGCATCGATAGTTGATCGAATATACCAGGGCGACCTTCGGGACAGACAAAGTCTTGGCCGACTTCTGCATGTAGGAATTTGAGGTAGAAAGAGATTCTGAAGGGAGGTCTTTACTTCTCGGAGTGTCAGGACCGGCAAGGCAAATTTCAAAGAGAGGGAAAACTGTGTGCAGGCTTCTAGCTAGCACATATGAAAAAGCATCACTTTTGAGTGAAAGCAGTGTGTCAGCAAATATTCCTGGGAACACAACCTGAACCCCAGGAGGGGCATACTGACCACTGTACGCTTATAACCCTAAACTTTGAGAAGGGGAGAACACAGACAGTACACGGGGGTTAATCATAACTGTACTGGTCTCTGAAGTGGGTATTTGATAAGGAGTGTCTGGGAAACCAGAAATGACTGCAGATTCCACGACGTGGGAAGTATGCGCTGAAGCAGGGATCATCGCTCTCTGGGTGACAGGCTGGTTCAGCCACATACCCGGGAATGGGAACTCTGCGACCAAGCTTAGGGAAAAACTTGGTAACTGAATACATTTAACTGGAATCAGAACTTTAGCCGAAGTTTCAGGGGCACAGCAGCTGAAACTTGAGCTGAAGCAGAGGCTTTAAAGCAAAGACTAACTAAGGACTCCGCAGCATTAGGGTAGTCATTCAATGCAACCTCTGCTGTCGGACCTGGGGAATCATTCTCTGAGGTTAGAAAGGAGACATTAACTTGGAGGCAGCATGAATTTACAGGGGTTAATGCAGATAATACCAGAGACAAAAAAGTAGGGAGCTTTTCCTCTCTAATGGGAGATATAAGGGATATCTCTTCTGGAGCTAGGGACGTGGCCTTGGCTGGCGAAGAACAGGGAATTACCAAAGGAGGCTCATAGGGGTGACCTGCAGGGGTTAATACAGGAATGACCTTGGGAACAGCACTTAGGAATTCAAACTTAGTATGTGGAGGAAGAAGGGATTCCTTCTCTGACGGGAAGGGCGCACAGGACTGCCTAGCAGGGGTTAAAGCAGGAAAAACCTCAAGGGTAGGAATGGGAGATTCAGAGTTAGAAATAGAGGGAAAAAGGAATTCGTTCTCGGATACTAGAGCCTTAGTGTTGGCTAGAGAAATATACGTATACTCCAGGGGAACCTCACAGGACTGATCAGCAGGGGTTAACGTAGACATATCATTGGTGTCAGAGTACCCGGGCGTACAATTCTGTGACAGGGCAGCGTAGCTGGCCCGAGGGCGATCCAGCTGTCCCATGCTCTGGCGTGAGAGTGTAAACCATCTTCCAGACGGGGACGTTTTTTCCCACAGGGTCAGGTTTTCAGGCCGGGACAGGTTTTTAGACTGGGACCAGTTTTCAGACAGGGATCGGCTTTCAGACAGGGAGGTTAAATCAGGGCTAGGGACCGTGGCAGCTTCTACGTTAGGGGGCAGTGATAGTGGGTCAGTTTGGTCATTTCCTGGAGAGGGAGATACGTCCCCAGGTTTAGCGACAGGACTGGCAGCATAGAAATTGTGATTGGAAAGTGCATAGGCAGCGAGAAGAGGATCCTGCTCACTTATGATTAAGTCAAAATCTTGGTATAACACACAGGCGGCATCTAGAATCTGATCTAGAGTCTTTAGTTCTGAGGAGGAAAAAACCCGGGACCATTGGGAGAGCAGGACCTGTTGAGACTTTCTTTCCTCTCTAACTTGCTGAGATCTAGTAAGGAGTTGTTTGCGAATCAGTCTTTCCTGAGGGGTTAAACCTTCATACAAGAACGCACTCTCAGGCGGAGGCAGTCTCTCAAACAGGTATGGTCTTCCAAACAGGGACTGTTTTACAGACTGGGACTGGTTTTCAGAGGGGAACTGGCCAAGCCCCACCTCAGCGGGGTCCGAGTTTGTGGGGCCGAGCATACTGTCACGGTAGTGCTCGCCACAAACCTGGGTCGGACCGCGAGGCTGAGGTGGGGTTGTAAAAGCACCGACCTTAGACCGCGCAGGCTGATCCGGATTGCGCAGTTCGTAGTCATACGTAGCAGGATCTGGATAGGAGAAGACAGCATCGTCGTTGTACAAGCCAGGGTCAGGACAGGAGACGTCAGGATAAACATTGTCCAAGCAGGAGTTCGGCAACAGGTAATCAGGAAAGCCCTGCTTCAGCTTAGGAGTGCGGGGGTGGCCTCTGCGCGTGCGACGACCATGGCCCATGGTACTGGTCTCAGGAGGTGGTAGGCAGACCAGAGTAGCACACCGCCTAGCTGCACGGGTAAACCAGTGCACAGCGCAAGAGTCCTGAGTGGGCTGGGGAATCCTCCGTCACAGCGCAGGAACCAGGACACGGCCTCTCTAGATTAGGGAAAGAGTAGGCCCCAGGAACCAGGAAGCTGAAGATACACAGGGAATACCTCTGCTTCAGTGCAGGAAGCAGGAAGCTGAAGTGAACCAGAAGAGTACTCAGCTGCAACATAGGAGACTGGAGCAGACCGCTGCATGAATATAGCAGCCGGCCTAGGAAACCTGGAACTGCAGACAACAAGAAGAATACTCAACTTCAGCACGAGAGACAGGAACAGTAACAAGCGGAAGCTTGTGGCAGAACAGTAGTGACATCCGGAAAGGACTATGCTCGGCGGGGAGCATTGTGGGAAAGCAGTACTTAAAGGCCAGCGGGCCAATCCCCGGAGGGGGTGTGAAGGTACTGCTCCAATGAGTGAATACAAGGCTAAGTTGCAGTGATAGGCTGCACAGCTGCAGTAGATACCAGAGGGAGTGTGTATAGTTTTGGTGAGTGAATCCAGGCTGCAGCAAACATCAGGAGAGGTGTTCCAGGACTGCACACGTCTGCAAGGTAAGGCAACCAGTAAACCGAGGAGCGGATTCCTTACAGGCAGAGACTTGTGGAGGGAGCGGGTGGTCTCGGAGACCACAGAAGTCTTGCACCAGGAGAGGTAACGGCCTTTGCAGTGGCCCGTCGATTTTCCCTGAAAGAGCTAGCACTGGTGTGTGCGTTGGGCAAGACGTGGTTCCCGGCGAAGTGGACCTAGTTCCTGGCGTCGGTACCACACCGACCCGCTTATCCCCTCCCAAAGCCCGGCGCTCAAGCAACTCCGCTCTGGACTCCGTTGCCCCTTGCTGGGGTTAGTCCATCGGTGGCGGTGAAGCTGCGGCACTGCCAACAAACGGGCCAAAATAATGCCCGGTGCCCGGACCGTGCACGGTCGGGCGAAGAAGCCCCTCAGGGCCAGCGCTCACGAGCTGCGGAAAAGATGCCCCAGTTAGCGGCATCCTCTGATGGCTCCCGCCCAGCCGGGGCGACAACCCTCCTCGGGATGTCTCCTGGAGAACCTGGACGGGCTGCATCGGCAATAGCAGCGGAGAGCGGCGGCCATCCATCTGATCCCGGCGGAGAACCGATGGCGGCGGAGGAGAAGAAGCCGCCACTCCGGCGTCCTGCCGGCGGCAATTTTATTTGGGGGGAGGGTTGGGGTGTGCGGGAGGTGGGTGTTTCACATTGTTTGGCGGAGTCGGCGATTCCCAGCGATGACCGGAGCCCCACAATCCACGCCGGCGACCCTGCATCAAAGCCGGGTACTGCTGCGGCAGCTACCCGGGGCTCGCCCATGGCGGCGGCGGCGGCAGAAGAGCCGTGATTCCGGCAAAGTGCCGGAGTCCTTTCTGAGTGGGGGGAGGGACAGGGTTTGCGGGAGGGGGTTATGTTGCCAAGTTTGCATGGAGCTGTGTTTCTCCACAAAGATCTGGGACCCTTGTCCTGCACCGTTTCCCCTGTGCCAACCCCGGGCACTGCTGCGGCAGCGACCCGTTGCTTCCCGGCCCAGATGATGGCGGTGACGGCGGCGGAAGAGCCGCGATTCCGGCAAAGTGCCGGAGCCCTTTCTGAGTGGGGGGATGGACAGGGTTTGCAGGAGGGGGTTATTTTACCTGGTTTGGCGGGAGCCGTGTTCCTCCACAAAGACCTGGGACCCTTGTCCTGCACCGCTGTACTTGTACCCAACCCGGGCACTGTCGCGGCAGCAGCCCGTTGCTGCCCAGCACCAATGATGCCGGCGGCGGCCACTCCAGTACCCCTGCAATGGGGACCAACGAAGGCGGCGGTCTCTGCGGGGACCAGCGAGGTAAGCCAGACCAAGTCGCAGACTGACCCTGACTTATTTTTCCCTATGACTGTACCACGTTGTTTCACTATAGGGGTGACCGGGGGGTGGCAGGAGATAGGGGTACCAGGGGAGGAGAAGGTAGGGCAGCTAGTAGGGCAGCCAGGCTTCCCCATTACCCTGGCGGAGCAGTAAGGGGACTCTAAGTTAAGAGCCCCACTGTTGCAGCCTTGCTATGGGCTGGAGGTATCAGGAGTTGTGGCAAAGTTAGACCACCCCCAGATTACCTGCCAGCCAGGAGCTAAGGTGGGTGCATCTGCACCAGCAACCCTGAACTCATCCCCAGTAATGGGGAGGCAGTGTCAGGGAGATGGCCTCACTCAGGTGTCTCTAGGATCCAGGTTAGGATTAGCTAGGGAGAAGCGGAGTGAGGGGAGGCTGCAGGTAGGCAGCCAGCATCAGATCTCAGTGAGAGAAGAAGGGCTAGTGGTAGCCGGGGAGGGAAAGCAGCCGGTAGGGCAGTTAGAGTTCCCCTTTACCCTGGCAGAGCCTCAGGGGGTTTCTCAGATCAGCAACCCCCTTGTTGCAGCCTGGCTATGGGCTGGGGGTATCATGGGCAGTGGCCAGCTTGTGCCACCCCAGGGTTACCTGCCAGCCAAGAGCTAAGGCGGTTGCATCTGGAGAGGTGCCCTGAGCTCATCCCTGGTAAGGGGGAGACAAGGTCAGGGAGGTAGGTGCACTCAGGTAGTTCCAGGGTCTGGGTTAGGATTGCCCAGGGGAGAGAGGAGTGCAGGTGGGCTGCAGGGAGGTAAGCAGCAGGAGTCATCAGCAGGGGCTGAGGTGCTGGGCCTAGGGGAGGCTAAGCAGGGGGAGACAGGAGGTCAGTGGGGTGTCAGGCAGCTGGCAGAAGCTAGGGATGGGCCAGGTAGGCAGGAGGTCCCTTGTTCTGACTGGCCAGGAGTGACCCCCCTGACAGATTCCCCAGGGTTCCCAGAGGAGGGGCTGTGGGTAGATAGGCAGCCAGGGAGGAGAGTCAAGGGTATAGCATAGCAGCTACAGGTGGGCACAGGGCCAGGGCAGGTAGGTTCCCTACAGGATAGTGACATAGCTCTTTCCCAGACTTGGTTGACAGGAAAGCAACGGGCTGTGCTTGATAGCTGGTCTCTTGCTGGTGCAGAGACATGCCAGTCTCTGGGCAGTGTGCAGCCTGGTCTGCAAAGAGGCCCCTTCACCATGGACTTGGTTCACCAGGCACTGGGTAGGGGGCAGAGGGAGGCAAAGGAGAATGCCCGGAGGCCACGGTGGAGCCCTGCTCAGCAGGATCTGGACTTCACTATCCACTGTGGCCAGGACAATGTGCAGGACAATGCCGGAGGACAATTTTGCCAGGCCAATCCCTCAGGACTTATTGAGTGCTTCAAGGGCACCAGTGGTGTCCCAGTGCCAGGGGAGGCAGCTGGGGCACCAGGCACACATTGAGCAGGGGAGGTAACATGATAGAGAGGATTCAGCCCGGGATTAAAGGGGTTACACCCCATTTGGCCACCCTCTACTCTCATCAGGGAAGCAAGGGGTTAACTGGACTGAGGTCCAGTAATGTGTTTTGCCTTGCTTCAATATCCAAATGTTTATTGCCCTGTGTAAATTTATTGTGTTATCCTGGTGTTTGCACCCACACATACACTAGGGTTGATGCGGGAGGGAAGGGGTTAATGTTAAAATAGTGATTATAGCCCTTTGTGTAATTTTCCCGCCTTTTCAGGCTCCATTTTGCAGCCATCCATAGGTTGTCATTGAGCCTCCATGCTTTCTAATGGCAGAAGTAGCGGTTTTGGACCTGTTTTCCAGCGACGACCAGCAGGTAGCGTCCGAGAGGAGGAGCGGCGGTTTCCCATTGTAAGTCAATGGGCTCATTGACTTCAATGGAGATTCCTCAACGCCGGCCTCGAGGAACAGGTTGGCAGCCATCCAAACCGCAGACCGCAAAAGCGGATACAATGTCTTTTAACAGAGTTTAATCACTACGGTCAAGTTCAACGACAATTGGCGTGGGAATCTTGGGTTCTAGGGCCCCTGGGAATAAAGTTCTTTTTGTCCCTGACCCCTAGGAACCCCCACACACGATCCACACCGGGTCCGGGACTGAGGGACCCCCGTAAAGGGTCGAGCGGAGGAGGAGGGTCGCACCATTGAATCTAATGACGATGAGCACCATGCATTGTCAATGGCGACGCCGGCCATTGATTCCAATGGGGAAAAGCCGCATGGCGAAAAAACGACTAAGTGTGAAATGTTGAAATGTGTAAGTCCATATCTCTGGTTCTCAAAGGACCAGAGGGATGGGATTTGGGTGACATATAGCCAAGGTTCTGGCTTTAATGCATGCCCATTCCCAGCCCCCTCAGACCAACCAGACAGAGTGTGGACGCAGGTAAATATTTGTGAATTTCTCATAGACTTCAATGGCAGCGGTTCCTCCATTGAAAGTCTATGGCGGGAAACTCCATTGACTACAACGGCGGAGTTGCTCCATTGAAACCCATGGCGGCGGAGCCCGTTGTTTTCAATGGGGATTTAGTGAAACGCTGAGATTTCTTTTTAGCGGAGATTTTTATAATAAAATATGAAACTGTTTATGTGATATTTGTATAACTCTGGTTCCGAAGGTTGTAGTGGGCTGAAAATTGGACCCTATAGTGTACCAATCCGGCATTAAGGTCTGGAAAGTTTGGACCCGCTGGACCTACCAGAACCGGGTATTTTAATATGTGTAGGTATTAAAATGTATATGGGGTTTTGGGTCTGCTCTGAAAACGGCAGACTCCATCTGCTATGTTAATAGGCAGGAAGAGCATCCTGCAAGAATTAACATAGCCCGGTGATCAAAAGGTAATTGCCTTAATTGTTTATACTGGGGGCAGGAACTAAGGAACTGAGTGTTTTTTAAGTGTTGGTCTTCACACTTATAGGGAAGCCAAAATCTCCTTCAAAGAGATTTTTGCTGGACAGCTCAGCGCCTTGAGTGTAAGAGAATGGTTGAAATGGTATATAAGTCAGAGTCAGCCCTTACTCAATTGTCTTCATGTGTCCTTCATGTGTCTTCATGATCTGCATGTATTGCTGTGATGTCAACTGAATTATGGAAGAAATGGCCCATCCTGTATCCTGATGGCTTTCTTGTCCTAACCTTTAAGTAAGTGTCCATATTTTGTCTGTTATTTGTATATCTCGTGTGTTCACCTTTTTCAAGGAATAAATTATATTTTATCATATCTAAGCCTCGTCCAGTTCAACCCAGTTATATCTTTGGTGGTGTATTATTATAGCCTGTCACAAAGCTCCCGTCACAGACCCATTGGTTATATTAACCCTCGTCTAATCTTATACCACCGCTCCTGTATTTCCTTTAGGTGATCCTCCTCAGTAAACTCTCCCTTGGCCCACCAATGATCCACCACCCCATCCCGCTCTAGGATGAACCGGGTCCTATCGATCCAGGCCACATATCCCTCAAACAAGGGAGCCCACCATCGGGTTTCTCTAATCTCCTCTAGGGATACCTCTTCTAACTCTTCCTCTTCTGGCACACCCCCGGAAGATATGCCAGATGTACCCTTGTACGATGTTCTGACACGCATGTGTCTCACCGCCATCTTGGGTTGGGTCCCCAATCGAGACCTCTTCCTCCACCACGATATCTGGCAACGCCTTCCTCCACCGTCGCCACCTTGGGAGCCTGGTGCAAGCAGGGACTCTGCTTACCGCTCCGTGGTGTTGGGGTGGATCGGCCGCCATCGGATCCGCTGGTCGCCACAGCCGTGGGACTTCGCCGCGGTGTGGGCGACACTCGACTCCTTTCCTCGCCGACACAGGTGAGTGGCACCCGCCTGATAGTACCGCTGCTGTGGCTCACCGGTGGTCTGATCGTTACTGCAATAAGGCTGGCGGACTCCTCATCCGAGGACTCCAATTTGACATTAGGCCGGGGCATCCCACTCGGTGATCTGCAGTGAGCCCTTCTTTTATCACCGCGTCGGTGACCGTTCTTCTCATCTGGCTCATCCTTGATGACCGGAGCTGGTCCCTGTTTTCCGGGATCCGTAGTCTCCCTCCAGAGCGCACCGGGAAGTTCCGCTGTTAGCAAAGCGGCATCTTCCGCAGCCTCTACCGCCTGGACCGGCACGAATGTCGGCATGGGCCATAGGTATTGTAGGCCACTGTAACAGGGGAGTAATCCCTGTTCAAGTAATGTGCCTTTAATCTAGCAGTGTGGTGGTTAACTGCTGGTAGTCAATTAATAAACACCACCTGCCTGATTTAGATTGCTTACAAAAGCCTGTCTGTTGAGACAGGAAGGGAATCCTTAGCTCACTTGTGAGCTGAACTTTGGAGACAGAGCAGAGGTTCTTGAGTCTCCCAGGAGAGACTGACCAAAAGAACACAGATCTCTGGAGCTGACCTGTCTTGAGCTCTGCCAGAAGACACAGCATAGCTGATTTCAAGACACAGGGAAAACTTCTTAACCTGAATGTTGACACACCCTGAGGGAAGGGAGCTGAACCAGGAACTGAGAAGATTTTCCCTCCAAGAAACAGATAAGACTTTCATTCTTAAGAGACTTCTTATATCTGCTTATTTCATGCTATATGTTTTGGGGCTGCGAGACATGCTTAACCAAGGGAGTTGTGACTTGCATAGAATTTCACTAGAACCACTCCCAAGTGAATAGAAGCTTTGTTTCCCCCTTGTTTGGATGGTTTCCTAATGTTTAGGAAAAGGCACAATAAAGCCTCGTTATAATTTCACCTTATAAAGTCTCCAATTGTGTACCTCTGTGAACGTCTGTCTACATATGGTGTCCGAAGTGGGACGAGAGGTCGTCTTTGAAGTTAGAAAGGACCGGAGATTTTTTTCTGTGAATTTTTTTTTATGATTTTTGCCTACAAACAGTCTGAGCAACTTAAAAAAAACAAACAAACCCTCTCATGCAGCAGAGACCAGAGTTAAAGGGATACACACCACTGAAACTTACAAAACCACAGATGGACTCTTTTCCCCAATCCCAAGAGGAGAGAGACTGCTGAAGCAGCTAAACCTTATTTGCCTATCACAAAGTGTAATATGGTCATTGAAATAGGGGTTTTGCCTTCCACCCATAGTCAGGGTTCAAGAAGTGAGTCAGCCCTTAAAAAGGGATAGGTGTTTGTTGTTTTCAAAAGTTTCGCTGAAGCAGTGAATACAGATGGTGACCCACGAGTGGTACTGATTTTGCAAATAAAGGTTGCCACACCGCATAAGGCTACCAGCTGTGAATGGAGTATATGCAGAAAAGTGTGAAAATTGATACAAGACTGTGCTGAAGCAGGGGAATTTTTAGCAAACAAATGTTGAGTGTAAAATTGCCCTATAGGGGAAAAAGGGATTGCTGAACGGTGTAAAATGTATTTTAAAGCCAATTGCTGAGTGTTGAGTCACCCTGCCGGGAATGAAAGAAATAGTCCACTGCAAAGAATGTTTTTTTTTCTGCAAGTAAAAATGTCTGCCTATATATATCTTGGGAGCAAAACAGACACCCAAAGGGTGAAGTGTGAATGCCAAAATACCCAAAGATGAGACAGAAAATTACTGAACTCAGAAAGAAAACCAAATTCTGTTGCTGAAGCGGAGGGATAGCACCTAGCAAGTAAAAGGTATAAAGCAAACAGAAGTTTTTTTCCTAGCAACTACACATTCAGCATACCTAATGAGAGATTAAACCTAGCAAGTAAATGGTATAAAGCAAATAGACTTTTTTACCTAGCAACTGCACATCTTGTATACCTGATGAGAGAAAATGCATGCACAGTACTGCTGATATTGTAAAACTTATCCAAGAAAGAAAAATTCTACAGAGATGCCTATGAGAGCTACGACCTCGACACGCAAAATATGCCAACCTGTAGGACTACCACAATTGGGGGTTCTAGCAAATACAGTGGCAACAGCTGCAATAGCACCTCCTGAGGTCAGGAAGAAAATTACACCTGATAGCCTAAAAATGGAGGACAAGATGCAGCGTTCCTGTAATGAACCCTATCCCACGGAAGAGTGGCCCTTCCAGTCCAATAAAGAGGAAGACATCTCTTACGGGGAACCCGAACCGAGTCACACCCACAAAACACCCCAAGAATGGTGGGGGTGCCTGAACTCGGCACGAACAGAAAAGACCGCTCCCTTTGATGACGAATATGATCAGCAGGAGACAGAGCGGGAGCAGTGGATAACCGAATATCCAGAGGGCCCAAGGCAGAAGTCGTGTACCCCAAAGAAGTGTCTGTCTGGTGCCAACAGTGAGGAACCCTCAACCAGTCATCCCAGGGAAGCAGAGCCGGAACCAGTGAGTGACGATCCATTGACCAGCCCTGAAGACGCCCTGAAAATTGCCAGGCGTGACTGTGATCTACTTCGAGAACAATTGAAACTTGAGAGAGCAGATAATGCTGAGTTACAGATGATGGTGCTCGCAATGTACTCTGAATCTGGGACAGAATTGGACGATCTCAAGACTGAGCTAGATACTGCAAATGCTACTATTTCCGCCATGGATGAAAAGCAGAGCCAATCTGATAAAATGGTGGCTACGCTAAAGGGGAAGTATGAGGAGGCACTGAAGCAGATGACAGTCTTCCAGCAAGAGGTTCCCACTCTTCGCATAGAGCTGAATGCCTCACAACAGGAGGTCAACAGTGTCCGGATAGAGGTGGACGTATCTCAGAAAGAGGTTCAGACACTCCGCAGAGCACTGGATGCCTCACATCATGAGACCAACAGCTGCCGCACAGACCTGGAAGTTTCCAGAAAGGAACTACACAGTCTCACTGAGGAGCTGGACATTGCTAAAGAAACTATTGCCAATCTTAATACAAATCTCCAAGTCTCCCAGAAGGAGCTTCAGACCCTCAACCTAGAGAAGGATGTCTCACGCCAGGAGACTGTCAGTCTCAAAGCAGATGTGCTAAAATGGAAGTAGGACTGCAAAGAAGCCATGAATAGTACAGAGACTGAAAAAGGAGAACATTTAAGATTACAAAGAAAAAACGTAAAACTCAAAGAAGAAAAATTTAATTTGACAAATGACGTCAAGGAAAAAAATTAAAAGCTGCACGAGCTTAAAGAAAAAAATAGACTTTTGGAAGGTGAGAAGTTTGAAGCAGAGCACAGACTGCAGAACCAACTGCAAGGTCTGCGTACGCACCTCGAGAAGGCAGAGGAGAAGCAGCGAACTCTGCAGGATGACAATCTGCAGGCTGTTAAAGAAATTCAAGTGCTGCAGGAACGTCTCATGACCCAGTATGTCCCCGCAAAGCAGCATGAGAAACTGAAGGCTACCCTGAGCATCACCAAAGCAATGCTAAAAGCCAAGCTTAGAACCCAGGTGACACGACACAAAAGGGAGCACAAGAAGGTCCAGAAACTGAAACAAGTAACTGTGGCCCAAGCAAAGAAGTTCATAGTGCTTCACAATGCAATAAAAATGTGGAAGCAAGCTCAGAGAAAGCAAAGCATGCAGATAAATTCCCTGAGAAGAGACTTGCAAGACGCACTCAAAAAACAGGGATCTCTCGCGGATGAGATTACAGTCCTACAAGGACAAGTATTGACCCTGACTAAGCGTCAGTATTCCACAGCCTCAAAAACCCATGAAGACAAGGGTACAGTGAGAGCTGGGAATACCGCTCATCTGAAAGACAAGGTTGCAAAATTTGAACCACCTAAACAAGCACTAGCAAAATCTTCAGCCACCCAACAGGCAACACAAGAAGGTACACGTGCTGAATAAAACCAGAAGAATCCTTAGCTGATAAAGCTGAAAAGATGGGACATTCTCTGGAGGTGGGTGTGGAATTGCAACTTAATCTCAGAGGCTGAACTAGCAACCCCATTGAG
Source organism: Ascaphus truei (assembly GCF_040206685.1). Taxonomy (NCBI): domain Eukaryota; kingdom Metazoa; phylum Chordata; class Amphibia; order Anura; family Ascaphidae; genus Ascaphus; species Ascaphus truei. The sequence goes on from NC_134484.1 coordinate 482,615,070, forward strand.
TGGGAAAAGGGCAGAGAGACAGCTTCAAGAGCGGAAAACTCAAAGGGCTGTTTTTAAATGCTCTGCAACTGCTGCCATACAGTATGCCTACAATAAGACGAGCACCCAACGCGAGGGAAATCTCATGACCGCGCACGTAGAAAAAAGACTATACTTGGAAAAAGTCCTCCTCGAGCGACTGAGGGGTGCTGATCTCAAGCACCTTCAAGAGGAGACACAAATAAACTGGAGAAAGGGCTCTGTGACAGAGTGAAGTCAACTCCTATCAGTTACGCCTGGGAGACATATGTCTGAGTGCTTCATCCAGCACTCATAAGGGTTAACTCAGGTGGAAGTTAGGAACTCAGAACTCTTTAGCTGACGAGAGAGAGAGAGAGAGAGAGAGAAAGAGAGAGAGAGAGAGAGAGACTGCTGCGTGAGCCCTTAGCCAGAGGGATTTCACCAAAGACTACTTCAACTAAAGTAAGGATTATTCATTTGTTTACTGACTGCTTAAAGTACCCTTATGGTTTGGTTCTGGTTTAGCCAGCCAGCCTGCTAGATAGGTCTGCTGTGTTATTAGTCAGTTTTTCTTCCAAAGTGGAGCAGGATTAATTTTGTTAAAGGGACAGTGTACCCGCATGTTATGTTACTGTGGAGAAATAAAGCCACTGAACGTTTTTATTTATCCTGAAACTATACGTGTGGACTGTTCCCTGACCTCGGCTACAGGCCGTCCTGCCACAGGCTCCAATCCCAGCAGGACTGAGGGTTCTCTTCCTCCATCCACTCTCATTCAAGTCACAGAGATATCTAGAATGAGAGTGGAAGGATGGGCTTTGGCCGTGGCAAGCCCGAGCTTCCCACAAACAGGGGAGGTATGTAACAGGGGCATATCGGCATCTCCGCAGCCTCTACCGCCTGAACCGGCACAAATGTTGGCATGGGCCATAGGTATTGTAGGCCACTGTAACAGGGGAGTAATCCCTGTTCAAGTAATGTGCCTTTAATCTAGCAGTGTGGTGGTTAACTGCTGGTAGTCAATTAATAAACACCACCTGCCTGATTTAGATTGCTTACAAAAGCCTGTCTGTTGAGACAGGAAGGGACTCCTTAGCTCACTTGTGAGCTGAACTTTGGAGACAGAGCAGAGGTTCTTGAGTCTCCCAGGAGAGACTGACTATGCCAGGACGGCCTGTAGCCGAGGTCAGGGAACAGTCCACACGTGTAGTTTCAGGATAAATAAAAACGTTCAGTGGCTTTATTTCTCCACAGCAACATAACATGCGGGTACACTGTCCCTTTAAGCAAATAAATCCTGCTCCTCGTTGGGAAAAAACTGACTAACACAGCATTCCTAGCTAGCAGGCTGGCTGGCTAAACCATAACCAAACCTTAAGAGTCTTTTTAAGCAGTCATGCAAACAAATGAAACAAATCTTACTTTGGCTGCAGTAAGTAGTGTGCTGTATCCTTCTGGCTAGCAGCACATCTATCCATGTGCTCTCATCTGAGACAGGCAGCTACTGCTGGTAACAAGATCCTTATCTACCTTCCTGGCTCTCAGGTGTCAGCTTACTTCCTGATTACCTAACTTCCACCTGAGTTAACCCTTATGAGTGCTGGATGAAGCACTCAGACATATGTTTCCCATGCATAATTGATAGGGGTTTGACTTCACCCTGTCACATACCTCCCCTGTTTGTGTGTGGCTAGTGTCCCACACTGCTGAAGCCCGACCCTCCACTCCTTCTCTTGACAAAAAATCAGCATTTCCATGGTCCTTTCCAGGTCTATGCTGAATCTCAAAAGAGAAGGGTTGGAGGGCCATATACCACCTGGTCAACCTTGGATTTGTGTCCTCCATGGTGTTTAACCACTTCAAGGGCGCATGGTCAGTGACCAGGGTGAAGTGCACTCCGGCGACATAATGTCTCAAGGCCTCAATTGCCCATTTTACAGCGAGGCACTCCTTCTCAATAACGGAATACCTCACTTCCCTTGGGAACAGCTTGCGGCTGATGAACAGTATGGGGTGTTCAACACCATCAAATTGCTGAGACAGCACTGCTCCCAGTCCTACCTCTGAGGCATTCATCTGGATGATGAAGGGCTCTTTAAAATCTGGGCTCCGAAGAGCGGGGCCCTCTGACAGGCACTTTTTTAGCATGTCAAAGGCATCTTGGCACTCCCAAGACCATTTAACTTGGGTCGGGCACTCTTTTTTGTCAGATCTGTTAGGGGTGCCGATATTTCTGAAAAATTGGGGATAAACCGCCGGTAATACCCTGCTAACCCCAAAAGGGAGCGGACCTGTGTCTTTGTCTGTGGGGTGGGGACTTCCTTTATGGCGGCCACCTTGCTAGCTAGTGGCCTTACTATCCCTCCCCCAACGGCATAGCCCAAGTACTTTGTAGTGGATTTACCCAGGGCACATTTTTTTGGATTTGCAGTGAGCCCTGCTTCTCTTAAAGACATTAGGACTGCCCTTAACCTTTTTATATGAGACTGCCACTGTCTGCTATAGATGACAATGTCATCCAAGTAGGCCGCGGCATATGCCCTCTGGGGTCGTAGTACCTTGCCCATTAACCTTTGGAACGTGGCTGGAGCCCCATGTAACCCAAATGGCATAGTGACGAATTGGTATAACCCGAGATGGGTGGCGAAGGCAGTTTTGCATTTGGATTCTTCCGCTAGAGGTATCTGCCAATATCCTTTCGTGAGATCTAGGGTAGAGATATACTCTGCTTTACCAAGCGAGTCAAGCAATTCATCCACCCTAGGCATTGGATATGCATCAAATCTGGATACAGCATTTACCTTTCGCAGATCCACGCAAAACCTCACCTTCCCATCTGGTTTAGGGACCAACACGATAGGGCTACACCATTCGCTGTGGGACTCCTCGATCACGCCCAATTCCAACATGTCTATTATCTCCCTCTTTACCAGGTCTTTTCGGCCCTCTGGCAATCTATAGGGACGGGACCGTACTTTTACGCCAGGTTCTGTCTCAATCCTATGGGACACTAAATTAGTCTGTCCTGGCAGCTCCGAAAAAACATCTGGGAACTAGTCACATAATTCTAGTAGGTCTGACCTTTGTTCCGTTGTTAACTGCCCCCCCATGGGAACCTGATGGTCATTGTACGTACTACCCTTTGGAAGCTGCGGACCCAAATCCGTCTCTCCTTCCCGAGGGTGGATGAACAGCGATCTCATAGTTTTCCAGGGTTTCAGGAGGTTCACGTGGTAGATTTGTTTACCCTTCCTGGACCCTGGTTGAGAGATCTCATAGTTCACCTCCCCGGTGCGGCGGAGAACTTGGAAAGGACCCTGCCACTTCGCAAGGAGTTTACTCTCTGATGTCGGTAGTAGTAGCATCACTTGGTCCCCAGGTTGGAAGACCCTCAAGCGAGCATTTTGGTTATACTGCCTTTCTTGACGTTCTTGAGCAGATTTGAGGTTTTCCTTAGCAAACCGACCTATCATGTCTAGGCGATTTCTAAGGTCTATGACATACTGAAGGGTATTCTTGGAGGGGGAGGGCTCCTCCTCCCAGGATTCCTTCAGTAGGTCGAGAATACCCTGAGGTTGGCATCCATATAGGAGCTCAAACGGGGAGAAGCCTGTGGATGATTGGGGAACTTCTCGTACCGCAAACAACAGGAAAGGGAGAAGTTCATCCCAAGCTCGCTTTTCAGTGTCCACAAACTTCCTAAGCATGGTTTTTAAAGTACGGTTAAACCTCTCTACCAATCCAATAGTCTGAGGATGGTAGACTGAGGTCTGGATGGATTTGACCTCCAATAACTTCAGGACATCCTGCATTAACTTTGCCATAAAATTTGTTCCCTTGTCAGTTAACATTACTTGGGGAAGTCCTACCCTAGAAAACAGTTCTAACAGCCTGTGAGCAACCTGTTTAGCAGTGGCTGATCTCAGAGGGAAGGCCTCAGGATATCTGGTGGCATAATCTACCACAACGAGTATAAATTTATGTCCCTTCGCAGAGGGTTCTAAAGGTCCGACCAGATCTACCCCAATTCTTTCGAACGGGACAGCTACTAAGGGCAGAGGAACCAAGGGAGCCGGCTTCTGTCCTTTTTGGCTAGTTAACTGGCATTCAGGACATGTCTCACATAGTTTCATGATGTCACCATGTATGCCTGGCCAGTAAAACCGGGACGAGATGCGGTCCGTGGTTTTATCTCTGCCCAAATGACCACCCCATGGGAGAGTATGGGCTAGGGTGAACACCGTTTTAATCAACCCTTTAGGGACTAGCATCTGTCGAATGACCTCCCCTGTTTGTGTAACCTTATTCACACAATATAGAATGTCATTCAACAGTTCAAAATGTGGAAACACTTTTACACCCTGTTCATCCATTATCTTGTTGTTGACCTGTACCACCTTCTCATATTGTCTAGCCAGAGCTGGGTCTTCCCTCTGTCTCTGACGGAAGTCAGGAAGATCCAGGTCTGGCAAAATTCCAGTGTCTATCTGTTCCCCACCCTGGTCATCCCCGGCCATGACCTGCAGTCCTTTGGGCTGACTAATGTTACCAAGAGTCCCAGCCTTTCTTAACCAGTCTTCTTTTTCCGCACGTCTCTGTTTACGTGTCTTTGGGACATGGTGTCTACGGGGAAAAATCTCTGGGGAAAAAGGGAACAAGTCTCCGGGCTTCTCCGGTACCAGAGAAGTAGGCTCCGTAGGAGTAGGGGCCAACAATGTTTCGAGGTAGGGCCAGTCTCGGCCAAGTAGAACAGGAGCAGGTAGCCAGGGAGCAACTCCCACTAGTAGGCTAGCCTCTTGATCCTGGATACGCAGTAGAACGTTCGCCGTCGGGTATCTCTTTGTATCCCCATGGATACACTCGATATTCCAAGGAGAGTCATAAGATAGTCTATTGCTTGGAATTAGGCCCTCTATGATCAGGGTTTTTCCAGAGCCCGAGTCCAGCATGGCGTTTACTTTTGTCCCCTCCAGAGATGCTGGGACTAACCACGGATTGTGTTCCCCTCGGAGACAAGTTGTGGCAGTGGTTCTGCCATATGAACAGTCCATCTCATCATCTCCTGAATCCGCAACCTCGGTCGTCAGCGGAAGCTCTCGACGGGGCTCGGTGTTTGGGCCTCTCCGCTGTTGGATGGGGTCCTCCCTTCTGATTGGTGGGGTTATCCTCTCCACTGGGTGGGTGACAGGAGTCCAGGTTCTCGGGGAATACTGTGGGTGGCGGCCTCCCTTGAGTGATCCAGTGGCCTCGGACCCAGGATGGGCGTCTCTGCGGGAGTTTGTACCAGGAACCCTCCGAGATGGGAAAGGGTCTTCCGATCGGGTTGACTGGATCTCCCGAGCTGGCGGGTTGTAGCCCCCTCGATTGTCTGCTCTCCTGCCTCTAGCATCACCGGAAGCAACTGGTGTTTGCACCAGCTATCCTGTTGGGTGTTGTCGCCCAGGAATTTTTCCACCAAGTGGACCGCTGAATCCAGGGAAAATGCAACGTGTCTTTTTACCCAAGAGCGGGAGGAGGGGGGCAGTATCTGTATGAACTGCTCGAGCACAAACTGTTCAAGGATCTCTGCCTTGTCATGTTTTTCCGGTTGTATCCACCTGGAACATAAGTCTACTAAGCGGTGGGCTACGACCCGGGGTCTGTCTCTGTTTGTATATTTGACTGTCCGGAACCGCTGTCGGTAGGTCTCTGGAGTGAGGCCTAGGCGATCCAGAATAGCCGCCTTTAGTTGCTGATAGTCCATGGCCTCATCTGCTGTAAGAGCCTGGTATGCTGCCTGAGCTTCCCCTATGAGGAGTGGAGCCAGAGTCGTTACCCAGCGATCAACTGCCCAGCCGTGGGCCGTGGCTACCCTTTCAAAAGTGAGGAGAAATGCCTCTGGGTCTTCGTTTGGCTTCATTTTATGCAGCATCACCAGTGGGTTATTTGGAATCCCTGGTCTGCCTGGGGCTGGGCCTTCGGTCAGCAATTGGAGATGCTTTTCCTCTCGCCGGGCCTGTTGCTCATCTTGCTGGGCCTGTTGCTCAGCTTGTTTCTCTGCTAGCTGGAGCTGTTGCTCAAGGAACTAAGAAAAAATTGTCTCCAATTTTTTTTTTCCGTCTGTGTGTGTTTGTGGCCCTTCAGATACAGGGGCCGTCCAACATCCCACTTCTGACACCACATGTGGCAGGACGGTCTGTAGCCGAGGTCAGGGAACAGTCCACACGTGTAGTTTCAGGATAAATAAAAACGTTCAGTGGCTTTATTTCTCCACAGCAACATAACATGCGGGTACACTGTCCCTTTAAGCAAATAAATCCTGCTCCTCGTTGGGAGAAAACTGACTAACAGAGCATTCCTAGCTAGCAGGCTGGCTGGCTAAACCATAACCAAACCTTAAGAGTCTTTTTAAGCAGTCATGCAAACAAATGAAACAAATCTTACTTTGGCTGCAGTAAGTAGTGTGCTGTATCCTTCTGGCTAGCAGCACATCTATCCATGTGCTCTCATCTGAGACAGGCAGCTACTGCTGGTAACAAGATCCTTATCTACCTTCCTGGCTCTCAGGTGTCAGCTTACTTCCTGATTACCTAACTTCCACCTGAGTTAACCCTTATGAGTGCTGGATGAAGCACTCAGACATATGTTTCCCATGCATTATTGATAGGGGTTTGACTTCACCCTGTCACACTGACCAAGAGAACACAGATCTCTGGAGCTGACCTGTCTTGAGCTCTGCCAGACGACACAGCATAGCTGATTTCAAGACACAGGGAAAACTTCTTAACCTGAATGCTGACACACCCTGAGGGAAGGGAGCTGAACTGAGAAGATTTTCCCTCCAAGAAACAGATAAGACTTTCATTCTTAAGAGACTTCTTATATCTGCTTATTTCATGCTATATGTTTTGGGGCTGCGAGACATGCTTAACTAAGGGAGTTGTGACTTGCATAGAATTTCACTAGAACCACTCCCAAGTGAATAGAAGCTTTGTTTCCCCCTTGTTTGGATGGTTTCCTAATGTTAAGGAAAAGGCACAATAAAGCCTCGTTACAATTTCACCTTATAAAGTCTCCAATTGTGTCCGATTTTATCGTCACTCACGATGTTCTCCCGTGGAGGCTGAGGACCCAAGTCCGATTCCTCCTCCACCGGGTGGATGAATAGAGACTGCTGCATCTTCCAGGGTTTCAGCAAGTTCACATGGTAAATTTGTTTACCCTTCCTGGACCCTGGTTGAGCGATCTCGTAATCCACATCACCCGTATGACGGAGTACTTCGAATGGGCCCTGCCATTTGGCCAGGAGTTTACTCTCGCAACTGGGTAACAATAACATCACCTGGTCTCCTGGGTGAAACACTCTCATGCGAGCATTCTGATTGTTATGTCTCTCCTGACTGTCCTGGGCTGATCTAAGATTCTCCCTGGCAAAATGGGCGACCACATCTAGGCGCTTCCTAAGGTCTAGTACATATTGCAGGGTATTCTTAGAAGGGGACTGCTGTTCCTCCCAGGACTCCTTTAGGAGGTCTAGGATACCCCAGGGTTGGCGGCCATACAGCAGTTCAAATGGAGAGAATCCCATGGAGGCCTGGGGAACTTCCCACACTGCAAATAGCAGAAAAGGGAGAAGTTCATCCCAGGCTCTCTTCTCTGAATCAACAAATTTCCTCAGCATCCCTTTTAGAGTTCGGTTAAATCTTTCCACCAATCCGTCAGTCTGTCGATGGTAGACCGATGTCCGAACAGACTTGACCTCTAGTAACTTTAAGACATCCTGCATCAGTTTAGCCATAAAATTTGTACCTTGGTCTGTCAACATAACCTGGGGAAGTCCAACCTGTGAGAACAGCTCCAAAACTTGTTGGCTACTTGCTACGCCGTTGCTGTTCTCAGGGGGAACGCCTCAGGATATCTTGTTGCATATTCAACTATTACAAGAATAAACCTGTGTCCTTTCACAGAAGGTTCTAGAGGTCCTACCAAGTCTACCCCAATCCTCTCAAAGGGAACTGACACCATGGGTAGAGGAACCAAAGGGGCTGGTTTTTGTCCCTTTGGACTAGTTAGCTGGCACACCAGACATGCCGCACATAACTTAACAATATTACTATGCATCTCTGGCCAATAGAATCGGGACGAAATACGGTCCAATGTTTTATCCCTGCCCAGGTGACCACCCCAAGGGACAGTATGGGCTAGAGTGAACACAGATTTAACAAACGCCTTGGGAACCAATATCTGTCTGGTGACCTCCCCTGTTTGTTTCTGCCTATTCACCCTATACAGGATATCATTTGATAATTCAAAATGGGGGAATACTATCACCCCCTGTGCATTCAACATTTGCTCATCAATTTTTACCACCTTATCATACTGTCTAGCAAGGACTGGGTCTTCCCTTTGCCTCTGGTGAAAACCAGGGAGGTATAGGTCTGGTAAATCTCCAGGGCCCATATCCCACTCCCTCTGGCCATCCCCAGTCATCACTTGTGACTTCATGCTATTAGAATGGTCACCTTGAGATCCAGATTTTTGAAACAGTTCTGTTTGTCATAGCGTCTTTGCTTCCGAGTCTTTTGAACCCAATGTCTATTGGGAAAAAGGTCTGCCAAGAAGGGGAACAGTTTGCCAGGGTTCTCCTGAGCCATAGAATAAGGCTCCTCATGAAAGACTGGAGCCATTAGGTCTGAAAAGAAAGGCCAGTCCCGGCCGAGCACAAAGGGGGCAGAGAGCCAAGGAGTGACTCCTACTTCGAGGTAGGCCTCCTGGCCTTTTACCTGTAGCCGGATTTTGGCCACCGGATACTGCTTTACATCGCCGTGTATACATTCTATAATCCATGGGGAGTCAAAAGAACACACGTTAGGCGGTAACAGTTCCTGGAGGACCAGAATTTTCCCAGAGCCCGAATCTACAAGGGCCTGGACGGTTTTCTCCCCAACCTGGGCTGGAAGTAGCCAGGGCTTGTAACTTTCTCCAGTGAAGGCCGAGGCGACGGTCCTGCTGAAGGAACAATCCATCTGTGGACAGTCCACGTGCCGGAGGCCTTGTTCTACGCAGGTGGAACATGGAGAGGGTTCCCTTACAGGAGGGTGCCGCGGATAGCGCTCCGCTGGACCGGATACTGGAGACCAGGCATCTGGTGGGTCCTGTGGGCGATGTCCTCGGAAGTTCCTCTCATTTGGCGACCAGTCGACATCATGAAGGGGATGAGGGTCTCGGCAGAGACCAGCATTTGGACTCCGCCCTTTCTGGAACGACTGCTCCTTCCATTGGACTTGGCGGTTGCGTATGAACATGCCGTAGGTTCCCCGTTGATCCGACCTCCCTCTTTGGGTGTCCGCAAGTGCCGGTGGAGTCTGATCCGTTGGGTCCAGGACACTCGCCTGCTCCTCAGCCCCAAGGAAGTTCTCCACGAGTCGGACCGCCAAAGCTAGGGTTTCAGCAGCGTGGAGTTTTACCCATGAGCGTGCGGAAGGGGGTATTATCTGTAGGAATTGTTCCAACACCACCTGCTCAAGAATTCCTCCTTAGTGCGCTCCTCGGGTTGTATCCAGTGCGTACACAAGTCCAATAACCGCTGAGCGAGGACCCGGGGTCTCATCTTAGCAGTGTACTTCATGTTCCGGATGTAAGGAATCCGCTCCGCGGTTTACTGGTTGCTTTACCTTGCAGACCTGTGCAGTCCTGGAGCATCTCTCCTGATGTTTGCTGCAGCCTGGATTCACTCACCAAAGCAATACACACTCCCTCTGGTATCTACTGCAGCTGTGCAGCCTATCACTGCAACCTAGACTTGCATTCATTCATTGGAGCAGTACCTTCACACCCCCCTCCGGGGATTGGCCCGCTGGCCTTTAAGTACTGTCTTCCCATAATGCTCCCTGCCGAGCATAGTCCTATCTGGATGTCTACTGTTTTGCCACAAGCCCTCGCTTGTTCTCCTATGCTGATACCAGGTTCCGCCCTGCGTCCTTCAGCTTCCTTCAAGCCGCTTGTTCTCCTATGCTGATACCAGGTTCCGCCCTGCGTCCTTCAGCTCCCTTCAAGCCGCTTGTTCTCCTATGCTGATACGGAGGTTCCGCCCTGCGTCCTTCAGCTTCCTTCAAGCTCCCGCTTGTTCTCCTGCGCTGAAGCAAAGGTATCCCCTATGTCTTCAGCTTCCTGCTTTCCTGCACTGAGGCAAAGGTATCCTCCGTGCCCTTCAGTCTCCTGATTCCTGCACTGTAGCGGAGGTTTCCCTGTGGATCTTCAGCTTCCTGGTTCCTGGGGCCTACTCTTTCCCTAATCTAGAGAGGTCGTGTCCTGGTTCCTGCGCTGTTACAGAGGATTCCCCAGCCGCTCAGGACTCTTGCGCTGTTGCACTGGTGCACCCGTGCAGCAAAGCGGTGTGCTACTCTGGTTTGCCTACCATCTCCTGTGACCAGTACCATGGGCCATGGTCGTCGCTCGCGCAGAGGCCAACCCCGCGCTCCTAAGCTGAAGCGGGGCTCTCCTGACTACCTGTTGCCGAACTCTTGCCTGAACAATGTTTATCCTGATGTCTCCTGTCCTGACCCTGGCTTCTACAACGACGACGCTGTCTTCTCCAATCCTGATCCTGCGATGTACGACAACGAACTGCGCAATCCGGATCAGCCTGCGCGGTCTCAGGTCGGTGCTTTTACAACCCCACCTCAGCCTCGCGGTCCGACCCTGGTTTGTGGCGAGCAGAACCCTGACAGTATGCTCGGCCGCACAAACTCGGACCGCCCTGTGGTGAGGGTTGGTAAGTTTCTGTCTGAAAGCCTGTCCCAGCCTGTAAACCAGTCCCAGTGTGAATACCAGTTTCTATGTGAGATATTACCCATGCTTGAGGATCTGATTGTGTTTGTAGGTTTAACCCCTTTGCAAAACAAATGCCGTAGTGATCTCATGATGAAGGTTTACCGCCTCCGGGACTTAAAACAATCGCTGGCCGCTTGTATTTGCTTTCCTGGTTACCCCTTAACTTGGGAAAATGTGTACCCTTTAGAATTGGACGACGCCCAAAAGGAACTCTCTTCCCTGGCCTTGTCTTTAGACATTTATATAGCAAAAGTGGACCCTCTCCTCATGTTGGCTGATGCCCAAAAAACACTCCATATCCTTTCCATGACATTGGACATTTGCATAAAGGAACAGGATCCTCCCCTCGCCAGCTTCGCTGCCGCTTGGCTGTATCCCTGGTCTACCACGGATCCTTGCCCTGAGTGTATGGCCGGGTTCCCTGACACCAATGATATGTTTTCGTTAACCCCTGCCGATCAGTCCTGTGAGGTCCCCCTGGAGAATACATATGTTGCTCTACCCAGCACTAATGTTCTTGTATCAGAGAATAAGTCCCTTTGTTCCCCTATTTCTAACTCCGAATCTGTCACTCCAGCTCTTGAGGGTTTTCCAGCTTTAAACTCTGCTAGGCAGTCCTGTGCGCTTTCCCCGTCAGAGAAAGAATCCCTAAGTTCTGTTCCCAGGGTCATTTCTGTATTAACCCCTGAGGGGCAGCTCTCTGAGTCTCCTTTGATAATTCCCTGTTCTCTGCCAGCCACGGTCACGCCCCTAGCTCCAGAGGAGAGATCCCTTGTCTCTCCTAATACAGAGAAAAAATTTCCTGTGTTTTACTCTCAGGCACTGTCTGCATTAACCCCTGTAAATTCTTGCTGCCTCCAAGTTAATGCCTTCGTTTTAGCCTCAGAGAATGAGTCCACAAGTCAGACAGCAGAGGTTGCATTGAGGGATTCCCATAACCGTACGGAGTCCCTAGATATTCTTTGCTATAAATCCCCTGCTTCAGCTCAAGTTTCCGCAGTTTCGTCTCCGGAGACTTCGGCTAAAGTTCTGGTTCCTGATAAATGTATTCAGGAGTCAGGTTTTCCCCTAAGCTTGCTCGCAGAGTTCCTTCTCGCGGGTGTTTCGCTGAACCAGCCTGTCGCCCACATAGCGGTGATCCCTGCTTCAGCGCGTAGTTCCCACATTATGGAGTCTGCAGTAATTTCTGGTTTCCCAGACATTCCTTACCAAATGCCTACTTCAGAGACCAGTACAGTTATGATTCACCCCCGTGTACTGTCTGAGTTCTCCTCCTCTTTAAGCTTAGGGTTAAAAGCATACAGTAGTCTGTATGCCTCTCCTGGGGTTCATATTATGTTCCCAGGAATGTTTGCTGACGCACGGTTTTCTCCCAAAAGTGACGCTTTTCCATATAGATTAGTAAAAAGCTTGCACACTCTTTCCCTTTTCGCTGAATTGTGTCTTTCTAGTTTTGAGACTCTGAGAGGTAATGATTCTCCTTCTGATTCTGAAGCTCATCCTACAAGGAGTATCCTGTCTGGGGGTCCCCCTGATTTCTCTCTCCAGGCTAATTCTCCAGGGATCAGCATATCTGTGGTCACTTCCTTAGTACTGTCTGAGGTCACCATGCATATATTACAAGTCCTGGGGTTTAAATCTGAGCTATTTAGCTGTCCTGCCTTTGCTGAAACCCAGCCCCTCAGTACTGTGTCTAAATATGTCCCAGCAAACATGGGGTTACTCTGGGAAGAAATTAAAGCTCCTGTCTTAAAGGGTATTTTTTCTCACATGTCCAGCAAATCTAGAACCTCAGTAATTGTTTCTAAGTCACTTATCAATACATCTGATTTTTTCTATAATCAAACCCAGACACCCTCACTATCGGTTAGGAGTCCTGTGATCAGAGATTTTGCACTAGAAAACACACCAATTCATGTTTTTGTCAGGTTAGGTACCCCTGTGGTTAGGGCCATTGCAGTTTCGGAGAAGACTCCTTGTACTCCTAAGGTGCCTGTCATTAAGAGTTTTCATAGTTCATACTTGCTGCTTGTTGATTCTCAAGGCCCTGTCACTGAGGTACAGACTTCAGCTTCTGATGTTAGCTTCCCTCCCACCACTACCCTGGCTCTGCCTTTTTCTCAAGCTACTGATTTGAAGATCCCAAGGACTATTCCTGATTCACTGACAATACTATCTCCCAATGAAGATTTCCCAGTATTGGAGAGCTCTACTGTTGTTTGCTTCTCTGCCCCTGCTAAACCATGGTTTTGTCCCTCGGAATTTTCGGTTGCCCCTGTTATTTCCTCTCAGTTGGAAATACTCTGTACGTATCCCAAGATTTCGGTCCCTATGCCGGGTTTACTACTTGCCTTGTCACCTTCCATACCAATACCGGGAGATGCTTCCAACCAGCCTATACCCTTACTAACCATTACCTTGGAGCCTTCTAGAGGAAATATTTCTCGCAAATTTCAACATGCAGTGGTCAGCCAAGACTTTTTCTGTTACAAAGTTCCTCCTGGTGTATTCGATCTACTATCAGGGCCGCTGATCCTAGATTCAGGTTCCTTTATTAAAGACTGGGCTTCCTGTAGGGGTTCTTCTGCCGTTTCTGCTCTGGAATCCTCTGGTTCTTCACAGCCCTGGATTTCCAAGTCATTTTGCGGGGCGAGCCATGTACCAAGGATGTTTCTTCTACTACTCTTATTTCTTAGACCTGTACTCACCAAAGAACTGCTCGTTTACGGATGCCCTTTCTACCTAAAGAATTTTAGGAACAACTCAATGTCCCCAAGGCCCATGGATGGCCCTTTCTGGCCACAGTTCTCACCGGGGGGTGGGGGTACACTAAGGACTAATCATGAGTCTCTGGAGTACGACTCTAACCCCAATCCTAGACTGTTCAGCAACAATTCCCGGTCCTCCAACTCTATGAGTGCTCATGTTCGCCCGGAGGTCTCGCGTGAAGGGGGGGGTACTGTAAGGAATCCGCTCCGCGGTTTACTGGTTGCCTTACCTTGCAGACCTGTGCAGTCCTGGAGCATCTCTCCTGATGTTTGCTGCAGCCTGGATTCACTCACCAAAGCAATACACACTCCCTCTGGTATCTACTGCAGCTGTGCAGCCTATCACTGCAACCTAGACTTGCATTCATTCATTGGAGCAGTACCTTCACACCCCCCTCCGGGGATTGGCCCGCTGGCCTTTAAGTACTGTCTTCCCATAATGCTCCCTGCCGAGCATAGTCCTATCTGGATGTCTACTGTTTTGCCACAAGCCCTCGCTTGTTCTCCTATGCTGATACCAGGTTCCGCCCTGCGTCCTTCAGCTTCCTTCAAGCCGCTTGTTCTCCTATGCTGATACCAGGTTCCGCCCTGCGTCCTTCAGCTCCCTTCAAGCCGCTTGTTCTCCTATGCTGATACGGAGGTTCCGCCCTGCGTCCTTCAGCTTCCTTCAAGCTCCCGCTTGTTCTCCTGCGCTGAAGCAAAGGTATCCCCTATGTCTTCAGCTTCCTGCTTTCCTGCACTGAGGCAAAGGTATCCTCCGTGCCCTTCAGTCTCCTGATTCCTGCACTGTAGCGGAGGTTTCCCTGTGGATCTTCAGCTTCCTGGTTCCTGGGGCCTACTCTTTCCCTAATCTAGAGAGGCTGTGTCCTGGTTCCTGCGCTGTTACAGAGGATTCCCCAGCCGCTCAGGACTCTTGCGCTGTTGCACTGGTGCACCCGTGCAGCAAAGCGGTGTGCTACTCTGGTCTGCCTACCATCTCCTGTGACCAGTACCATGGGCCATGGTCGTCGCTCGCGCAGAGGCCAACCCCGCGCTCCTAAGCTGAAGCGGGGCTCTCCTGACTACCTGTTGCCGAACTCTTGCCTGAACAATGTTTATCCTGATGTCTCCTGTCCTGACCCTGGCTTCTACAACGACGACGCTGTCTTCTCCAATCCTGATCCTGCGATGTACGACAATGAACTGCGCAATCCGGATCAGCCTGCGCGGTCTCAGGTCGGTGCTTTTACAACCCCACCTCAGCCTCGCGGTCCGACCCTGGTTTGTGGCGAGCAGAACCCTGACACCGGAACTGCTGCCGGTAGGTCTCTGGGGTCAGACCTAAGCGATCCAGTATGGCGGCTTTGACTTGTCGGAAGTCCATTGCCTGATCTGCAGGGAGACCCTGATATGAGGCCTGGGCTTCTCCTATGAGGAGCGGGGCCAAAGCAGTGGCCCAGCGATCTGCAGTCCAGCCCTGAGCTTCGGCAACCCTTTCAAATGTCAGTAAAAAAGCCTCTGGATCCTCGTTCGGAGCCATTTTCCTCAGGAGTATTGGGGGTTTGTTTGCAGGTTCGGGACTGGCAGACCCATGGAATTGGGTCAGCAGTCTGGCCATTCGCTCATCCTGTGCTGCCTGCTGCTGCAATAGTCTTTAATCTCTCTCTGCATGTAGTTGGGCCTGCTGGCACAGAAACTCTTTTAAAAATTCTTCCATTTTTCTCATTCTTGTGTGTGTGTGGCCCTTTTACTGCAGGAGCCTTTCAAAATCCCACTTCTAACACCATATGTTGCAGCGTACATGCAACTACAAATGGGGGGTTTCTTGACAAGGCTTATTTATTTAACCTTAAAATATATACAGCACACAAAACAAAAATAGATTTTCTTCAGCAGACAAAACAAAATTCCTTGTCTTCAGCATGGCAAACAAAATAGCTTCTCTTCAGCATGGCAAACACAACAGTTCATAAAACATGTACTTTGCTAAACAGACCTTAAATCAAGCTGTTCTCTCTCCAGAGTTTCGGGGTATTTCCCTGCTTCAGACAGCATACAAAAAGACAGACCTTATATCAGTAATCTACTTCAGTATTTCCCTCCTGTCTCTTGTCCAGCTAGACTGCATGTGTGCACATCCTGGGGGTTTTAACACACCTTGATTAGGCAGCTGAGATTCAACTAATTGCCATGAGCTTCCCAGCTGAAGTTAACCTCGTCACTGCTGCACTGCAGACTAAACATATGTCTGCCAGGCATATAGCTGGTAGCTTTTATTTACCCTGTCACAGTACCCCACACAGGAACCCACCCAGAAACCAAATACAACAGGGTTATGGCTAAAAGGTTTACTGAACGAGCAACACAACACAGAGTATCATATATAACAGTGCAACAATATCAGCATACACAACAATATATATGCCACCCTCTGCCACTAGCTGGCAGCTATATCTTTGCCCCTAACTGGGCTATACCTTCTTAGCCCCTACTGGGCTATACCCTTCCACCCCCTTCCCAACCCCATGTCTAGAGAGTCCAAGCCCACCCAAGTGTGTGAACAGGCCTGTCACATGTGAGGAGCAAGATAACGTTGGTGGACGTGTGGAAGGTTGTAAATACCTGCCCAGGTGTCCCTGCACCTGGGTGTCTTCACAAAGGGTTTACCGGCACCGCTTGGTTCAGCGCTGATCTGTACCTCCGCGTGGGATGGGGTCCAGCTGGACGTCCCACCGTAAGGACAGTCTCTGGATCAGCAACACAGCTTACAGGAACATGCAGCAAACCCTTTCACTGAGTCACTGCACTAAGGAACTATACAGGGTCTCTCCCTGCTCTAAGGAACTGCACAGGGTCTCTCCCTGCTCTAAGGAACTGCACAGGGTCCTTACCTAAGGGCCTGTCCCTATGAACACCCACCCTCACTAGTGGGGGAGTCAGGGCCTCAACTCTAGCCCGGAGGATTTCTGACCTAGGGCAGAAGCTCGCAGCTCTCTGCCCCCCTTACTTCCCCCAGTGTCTCCTTAGCCTAACTGACTCATGTGCTGTGATGGATCAGGGGACTTGCACTTCCCAATGTGTCCCCGTCACCTCTGCTCTCACTGCCTCTAACCTTCTTCCCTCTCTATCACATCAATCTGCCCCTTCTTCCTCCTGCACACGTTCCCTGCAAGGTTCGCACGCATCCGCAAGCACCTGATCCCCTCCGCGGTACTCACGGCTTGCTGCGTCTCGCTATTTCCCCAGCCTCCATATTACCTTCTTCCTCCTCCTCTCCTGCTCTCTCGCCTTCCTTGGTGAGCGCCCCCGCGGCGCAATGCTCTTCACGTTCCCTGGCGCACATGGTACACACGCATCAGACACTTACAGAGGGCGCGCGCACACGCTCCAGATATACCCCTTCCCAGAACTCAAGCTCTGCCTCCCATGGCTTACAAGCCATATCCCTGTGTGATTCTCCTGTCTCCTCCCCTGCTTTGTCTGACCTATCCCTGCAACCTCTCACTCAACCCTCTGCTCCTCCTCTCTTTCCCATTGGTGCTCCCTCCTTTATAATCCCTGTCTGTCCTCTAGCTCATTGCTCTGCATAGCTTCTTGTGACCCCTGTGTGTGCAGTCTCTATGCTTGGCTCTCCTGTTTGTTTCAGCGCTGGTTCCTGTCCCTGCTTACCTTTGGTTCTCCCTGGCTTGAACTCTGCTTTGAATTGGACTACTCTGCTTTCTCCTGCCCTTGAACCTTGCTTACGGATTCTACTAAGCTGCTTTCTCCAATCCCTGGACACTGGCTTACGGACATCACCATGCTGCTCTCTAAATCTTTGAACTCTGGCACACGGACATAACTACCCGAACTCTGGCATCCTGGCCATTGCAAGTATATGTTAACCCTTTCTCAATAGGCCCGGCAACGCATTACCACACTCCGGGCATGCCCTCACTGCTGTGGGTGCGTGTTATAACCTTACACACCTCAGTACTGGGGACTGGCCAGGTCTGCGGGCATACAGGCGTTACATGTGCTTCACAGTCTGCTTCCTGACTCTGCACACAACAATGTATCCTTCTCCAGCAGGAGAAGCTGCAAGCTCTATTGGCTGTCTGGCTGCCTGTGACCAAGGTGAAAGTGCAGTCCCCAGAGGCTGCTGGGAATTGTAATCCTTTATGGCCCTCTTTAACATTGGGGCCACGTGTGCGCACTATAATAGCCACCGCTACTCTCCATGGAGCCTGTGCAAACTTGTAATGGCCGCCGCATTGCCCTAACTGCGCATGCGCGACTTCTAGGGGTCCCTGCACTATGGAGCACCTCTTGTGCCAGTTCTCTCACACTAAAATGGCAACCGTGTCGCGTCTGCGCGAACCTCCGCGCCCGTGCGGACATAACAAAGATGGCGGCGCCGTGCCTCCGACGCCACCGGGAGACGCGCTCACCCCCGCAACTGCCTTCTCACTGGTGAAGGTAAGGGGAAGAGGAACGGGGAACCGGGGAGCCAAAGGAGACCTGGCTACATGTAATTTGACAGTAGTAACTGTGTAGTCCAATATAGTGATTTACCCAATGCCTAAAAAGGAAGGGGGGGAAGAGGGGATCATGTGTAAAATTAGTCAAATGCCCTTTCATGCACTAATTTTTTCTTTTCAGAGCTGTCTGCTGCACTAAAAAAGGAAGGGGGCATGTGTAAATGTATTGGACTGTGTGTAAAAAATTTTTTTTATTTATTATTTCTATTTCTGTTTAGCATGTGCATGTCTGGAGGTGGGCAAAGAAAGTGCAAGAAATGCCCCCGTACCCCCCCATACTGGCAGGAATGACACTGCTCCAATATAGTGATATATCCAATGCCTTACAGTACGGTACCAAGACACATTTCCCTAGCCAGTTCCAATCTGGCTTTCGTCCCAAACACTCCACCGTAACTATCCTGCTAAAAGTTTGCAAAAAAATCCAGTGTGGAATGGAATGGGGACAACTCACTGGTGCAATATTCCTAGATTTTGCAAAGGCTTTTGATATTGTTGATCATGCTATCTTGCTAAACAAACTCCAGTGCTCTGGAACAGGGAAGCATGCTTTAAACTGGTTTCAGTCCTACCTATCAGGTAGATCCCAACATGTATTCTGAGGCCAGAGTCATGTTGGTATGAATAGCCCAGATAGGTTCAACTCAGCTCTCTTTTCAAAGCACACCAAGTCCTGTTATATTTTCTTCACTTTATTAGAAAAGCAGCAGTAAATACAGACACTTGTGGATGTAATGTTGTGTTGGGAGAGTGCTTCTCTATGGATGCTTTGTAGTTAAGAGCAGGTGAAAAGGATGAGGCCTTGCCAGTAGAGCAAATTACAGAAGGGTATTCACTCAGCCAGTGTTGAAGGTGGAAAAGGAAGTGCCAGTGTATTCTGGGTAACAAGATAGCCTGGGGACAGACCATCTGTAGGCAAGGCAGAGGGGGAGAAAGCAGACTAGCCCATTCTGAGTAAAAGGCTGAGGTTGCTATAGCAACTCACTGAATATGTCTAAGTAAACAACAAGTGTAGCAAAATGTTGCCCTTTCACATGCAGCAAGCTGCTGGAACAGGGGAAATAACAGGCAACTGAACTAGGGAGAAATGAATCCCATAGGCTGTAAAGGGAGACAGAGGAATATCGAATCTAGTTCCAGGACAACATGTGTCTATCTCAGGCTCTAACTCCAACCCCCTGAATATCACCTGTGGTATCCCGCAAGGCTCTGTTCTGGGGCCCCTACTCTTCTCCGTGACCATCAATGATCTTCCCACAGCTTGTAAGGAAGCTTCAATACACATGTATGCAGAAGACACAATCCTACTGTATATGCCCACAGTCATAGCCTCTCCGACCTTCAACACATACTTCAGTCTGACTTTTTGAGACTCGAAAACTGGATTTCCCAACACAAACTGTTTTTAAACACTGACAAGACTGTAGCTATGGTATTTGGGACCAATACTACATTTTTTTTTCTTTTATAACTTTGATTTTATTGTTTTTTTCAAACAATAAAAATACAATGATGACATCCAATATATTTTCCACATTCATGTTGTTCAAGTATTAAGTACCAAACACCAAATAAAGAATGGTATTGGGGGAGGGAGGGGAAGACAAGAGGGCCGGGTAAGGGGGAGGTTGTGGCGCGGGTCTGTCCCCCGACACAGGTCCATTGTTGACTCTTTTAGCTCTTTCTCCAACTATCTTAGAGGCTGTAAACTTATTCAGTTGTCCTTTCTGGAAGAATGTCTCTGGTTCTAAACCCCAATACTCCTTACGGGCCACCAACCCCTGACCTTCCCTCTATATTCCCCATCTCATGCCCCCATCAAAGGAGAACACATCTACTACTATCATAGCCATATTGTATCTTGCTCTACCCCCGGGATGTCCGCCTGGGCCAGCCAAGGCGTCCAGGTTTTTAGATCATTTCTGCCAGTGTCATTAACTAAACTCGTTCATTTCTCCATCTGGCACACAAACCAAATTCTATTCCTTATCTTGGTAATTGGTGGAATTTCGGATTTTTCCATAATGCTGCGATCTCGCACCGCGTCGCTGTTGCAAAATGAGCAACTAGTTTGCTGCTTGATTTTCTTAGGCCCGGTGTTGGTATATTCAGGAGGAACAGCCACGGGTAAAAGGGGATTGCGAGGTTAAAGATCCTCTGAAGCCGGGCTTGACAGAGAGAACAACTGTACTCGAAAACAAGCTTGATGAAGCCCTCCTTCGTCAATCTGAAACAGAAAAGGAGATAGAATGCTTAAGGGAAGAGATCACCCTTCTCAAAGAAGGAATGGAGGAGCAGGAAAATAGGGACAGACACCAAAACATCAGAGTCAGAAACGTCCCTGAAACGATTCTCCATGATCACCTCCGTCCCTACATTACAAAATTTACATTACACATATCCTCCCCTTCCCCCCCCCATATCCTCTCCTTCCCCCCCACATATCCTCCCCTTCCCTTTATAAGTCAAGAGTAGAATACGTCGTCAATATAAATTTACGCACCACCATTTGTCCGGTTTGGTGACCCCTCCCCCCCCCGTTCAAGTTAATTCTGTTTAAATCAAGTCTTTAAGATGTGGGTCAAGTGAATGGTTAATGTTTTTGAGGGTCTGGACTCTTCCGTCCCTCCCGGTTGTTGCCGCCGGAACTTCCCCCCCAGGGGCCTTAAGCCCCAACAGCCAGTTGCTAGTTAAACTGGCTGTATCTTCTACAAGGTCTAGCTTAGACCTATTCTTTCTGATCTCCTACCTGCTGGATCTGTCCCAGCGGGTCTCTCCCCCCCTCCCTCTTCCCCCCGCTTTCCCTTTTTGGCCCTGCCCCCGACCGACCGAAGTCGATCTCCTCAGTAACGATATCAAATATAGTGCCTCTGCCACCCTAGAGCCTTTAAAATGGCTGATAAATCAAGACCGCACCGTTGGGAAAGGTGCGGTCCCAAATCCCCTTACAAACAAATTGTACCATGGCTAGTCAACACGCAATTAAATTAATATCATTAAATGTAAAAGGTCTACAAAATAATAGGAAAAGGAGACTGGCCTTTCAGGAAATGAAAAAGTCAGGCGGAGATATCATATTCCTTCAGGAGACGCATTTCACGAAACAAGACCCGTCCAAAACATTTCAAAGTACTTTCCCATTTGGTTTCTACTCTTCCTTCAGTAGTAAAAAAAGAGGAGTAGCCATATTGATTCGGCAAGGAACCCCGTTCAATCTTATCAAAACAGTGTCAGACCCAGATGGTAGATTCTTAGTGGTATATGGTACCCTCTCGGGATCGGCAATCGCCCTGATCAACTTATATGCGCCAAATGATAATCAGATTGACTTTATAAAATCGGTCATGGAGGAAATTAATCCTGCTTATATGTCCTCACTGATAATAGGTGGGGACCTAAACATGGTCCTAAACCCAGTTGAAGATAAATCACTCCTGGTAGGTCGTCTTCACTCTGACTCCTCTCTGAGAACAGGGAAAAGACTCAAAGAGTTAATCAAAGAATTCTCCCTAGTGGATATTTGGAGAACCCAACACCAGGGCCAAAAGACTACACATTTTACTCCACCCCTTACCAGTCCTATTCTCGCATAGACTATTTTCTGGTTACCAAGAATGTTTTGGTGGCCTCTTTAGATTCGGACATTGGTCCTATTACATGGTCGGACCATGCGCCCATTAAATTAACCCTCTCAGTTCCCTTTGTCAAAACCAATGCTTATACTTGGAGGCTAAATGACTCATTGTTGAATCACCCAGAAATAGAAAGAGAGATTAGAAAAGCTCTCACAGATTATTTCTCACAAAACACAGGCTCAGTCACATCCCCAGCGGTCCTGTGGGAGGCCCATAAGGCAGCTATCAGAGGTAACTTCATCTCCATTGCAGCCCACAGAAAAAAGACTAAACTAAAATTATTTAAGGAATTGACGGACAAAATTATTAAATTAGAACTACAGCATAAGGCTAACCCTTCAAAGAAAATTGATAAAATTATATCCGCTACTAGATCAGAACTAAAACAAGCCCAGCTGGAAAATGTAGAAAAGGCCCTCAAATGGACTAACCAGAGATACTACGATAAGGGAAATAAGGCCGGCAGACTTCTTGCTAGCAAGTTAAGAGGAATACAAAAAAGATCTCAAATTACAGCGATTAAAAATAGGGCGGGTGAGGTTCAATTCAATGATAAAAAAAATTCGGACGAATTTACAAAGTTTTATAATAAATTATATAACCTAAGAACCCAGAATGCAAGTCCTGGTCCTAGGGCAACAGAACTAATTTCGGAATACTTGGATAACTTCCATCTTCCCTCATTAAATGAGGAAGAAAATCTACTACTCAATGCCAAAATAACAAAAGAAGAACTAGAAGATGCTGTGAAGTCGCTAAAGATTTCGAAAACTCCGGGCCCGGACGGTTTTACAAATGTTTACTATAAGAGATTCTTGCCAATCTTGTCTACCCACCTGTTGAGTCTGTTTAATTCTTTCCTAGAGGGGAGTCAGATCCCAGCTTCAATGTCTCTAGCAGACCTGGCTATTATTCACAAAGAAGGCAGAGACACTATGATTTGCGGTAGCTACCACCCGATCTCCCTCCTAAATAATGACCTCAAATTATATAGTAAATTTTTGGCGAGTAGGTTGAACCTTATACTCCATAGACTAATTAATATCGACCAGGTCGGGTTTGTCGCAGGTAGACAAGCCTCGGACAACACCCGGAAGATAATCAATATAATAGATCATGTCCATCTCACCGACAGCAAGGCAGTTCTGCTAAGCTTAGATGCAGAGAAGGCGTTTGACCGTATTGACTGGCTGTTTCTGGACCATACCTTGAGGAAATTTGGCTTTAAAGATTCATTTTTGGAGGGAGTCAGAGCCCTCTACCGTAACCCAACAGCTGTGGTCAGGCTTCCAGGTGGATCCGGAATTTCATATAAAAAATGGCACTAGGCATGGTTGCCCCCTGTCCCCCCTTCTCTTTGCCCTGACTATTGAACCCCTCGCATCTAAAATACGAGAAAATCTAAATATCCAGGGCGTAGTAATTGGGAAAACAAACTACAAAATGTCTCTATTTGCAGATGATGTTATTTTAACATCAACTCATCCTCAAACTTCCCTTCCTAACCTTCAAAGGAAACTAATGGAATTTGGAAAAATATTTCAGCCTTGGAGACCCCCTACTTCCCGAGTTACAGGCCCAGTTATGGGGTGCCGGTATCCCCGCCATGTTAAAATCCTGTGGGTCACGTGACCGCGGGACTAGAGAGATACGGGCACCCCATAACTGGGCCTGTTTTTTTTCAAACAATACAAATACAATGATGACATCCAATATATTTTCCACATTCATGTTGTTCAAGTATTAAGTACCAAACACCAAATAACAAAGAATGGTATTGGGGGAGGGAGGGGACGACAAGAGGGCCGGGTAGGGGGGAGGTTGTGGCACGGGTCTGTCCCCTGACACAGGTCCATTGTTCACTCTCTTTCAGCTCTTTCTCCAACTATCTTAGAGACTGTAAACTTATTCAGTCGTCCTTTCTGGAAGAATGTCTCTGGTTCTTACCCCCAATACTCCTTACGGGCCGCCAACCCCTGACCTACCCTCTATATTCCCCATCTCGTGCCCCCATCAAAGGAGAACGCATCTACTACTATCATAGCCATATTGTATCTCGCTCTACCCCCGGGATGTCCATCTGGGCCAGCCTAGGCGTCCAGGTTTTTAGATAATTTCTGCCAGTGTCATTAACTAAACTCGTTCATTTCTCCATCTGGCACACAAACCAAATTCTATTCCTGATCTTGGGAACTGGTGGAATTTCGGATTTTTCCATAATGCTGCGATCTCGCACCGCAGCGCTGTTGCAAAATGAGCAACTAGTTTGCTGCTTGATTTGCTTAGGCCCGGTGTTGGTATATTCAGGAGGAACAGCCACAGGTCCACGGGGATTGCGAGGTTAAAGATCCTCTGAAGCCGGGCTTGACAGAGAGAACAACTGTACTCGAAAACAAGCTTGATGAAGCCCTCCTTCGTCAATCTGAGGCAGAAGAGGAGATAGGACACTTAGGGGAAGAGATCACCCTTCTCAAAGAAGGAATGGAGGAGCAGGAAAATAGGGACAGATGCCAAAACATCAGAGTCAGAAACGTCCCTGAAACGATTCTCCATGATCACCTCCGTCCCTACATTACAAAATTTACATTACACATATGCTCCCCTTCCCCCCACATATCCTCCCCTTCCCCCCACATATCCTCCCCGTCCCCCAACATATCCTCCCCTTCCCCCAACATATCCTCCCCTTCCCCCCACATATCCTCCCCTTCCCCCCACATATCCTCCCCTTCCCCCCACATATCCTCCCCTTCCCCCCACATATCCTCCCCTTCCCCCCACATATCCTCCCCTTCCCCCCACATATCCTCTCCTTCCCCCCACATATCCTCTCCTTCCCCCCACATATCCTCCCCTTCCCCCCACATATCCTCCCCTTCCCCCCACATATCCTCCCCTTCCCCCCACATATCCTCCCCTTCCCCCCACATATCCTCTCCTTCCCCCCACATATCCTCCCCTTCCCCCCACATATCCTCCCCTTCCCCCCACATATCCTCCCCTTCCCCCCACATATCCTCCCCTTCCCTTTATAAGTCAAGAGTGGAATGCGTCGTCAATAGAAATTTACGCACCACCACTCGTCCGGTTTGGTGACTCCCCCCCGCCCAAGTTAATTCTGTTTAAATCAAGTCTTTAAGATGTGGGTAAAGTGAATGGTTAATGTTTTTGAGGGTCTGGACTCTTCCTTCCCTCCCGGTTGTTGCCGCCGGAACTTCACCCCCAGGGGCCTTAAGCCCCAACAGCCAGTTGCTAGTTAAACTGGCTGTATCATCTACAAGGTCTAGCTTAGACCTATTCTCTCTGCTCTCCTACCTGCTGGATCTGTCCCAGCGTGTCTCTTCCACCTGCCTTCCCTTTTTGGCCCTGCCCCCGACCACCCGAAGTCGATCTCCTCAGTAACTATATCAAATATAGTGCCTCTGCCGCTCTAGAGCCTTTAAAATGGCTGATAAATCAAGACCGCACCGTTGGGAAAGGTGCGGTCCCAAATCCCCTTACAAACAAATTGTACCATGGCTAGTCAACACGCAATTAAAGTAATATCATTAAATGTAAAAGTTCTACAAAATAATAGGTAAAGGAGACTTGCCTTTCAGGAAATGAAAAAGTCAGGCGGAGATATCATATTCCTTCAGGAGACGCATTTCACAAAACAAGACCCGTCCAAAACATTTCAAAGTACTTTCCCATTGGGTTTCTACTCTTCCTTCAGTAATAAAAAAAGAGGAGTAGCCATATTGAATCGGCAAGGAACCCCGTTCAATCTTATCAAAACAGTGTCAGACCCAGATGGTAGATTCTTAGTGGTATATGGTACCCTCTCGGGATCGGCAATCGCCCTGGTCAACCTATACGCGCCAAATGATAATCAGATTGATTTTATAAAATCGGTCATGGAGGAACTTAATCCTGTTTATCTGTCCTCACTGATAATAGGTGGGGACCTAAACATAGTCCTAAACCCAGTTGAAGATAAATCACTCCTGGTAGGTCCCCTTCACTCTGACTCGTATCTGAGAACAGGGAAAAGACCCAGAGTTAATCAAATAATTCTCCCTAGTAGATATTTGGAGAACCCAACACCAGGGCCAAAAGGACTACACATTTTACTCCACCCCTCACCAGTCCTATTCTCGCATAAACTATTTTCTGGTTATCAAGAATGTTTTGGAGGCCTCTTTAGATTCAGACATTGGTCCTATTACATGGTCGGACCATGCGCCCATTAAATTAACCCTCTCAGTTCCCTTTGTCACAACCAATTCGTATACTTGGAGGCTAAATGACTCATTGTTGAATCACCCAGAAATAGAAAGAGAGATTAGAAGAGCTCTCACAGATTATTTCTCACTGAACACAGGCTCAGTCACATCACCAGCGGTCCTGTGGGAGACCCATAAGGCAGCTATCAGAGGTAACTTCATCTCCATTGCAGCCCACAGAAAAAAGACTAAGCTAAAATTATTTAAGGAATTGACGGTCAAAATTATTAAATTAGAACTACAGCATAAGGCTAACCCTTCAAAGAAAATTGATAAAATTATATCCGCTACTAGATCGGAACTAAAACAAGCCCAGCTGGAAAATGTAGAAAAGGCCCTCAAATGGACTAACCAGAGATACTACGATAAGGGAAATAAGGCCGACAGACTTCTTGCTAGCAAGTTAAGAGGAATACAAAAAAGATCTCAAATTACAGCGATTAAAAATAGGACGGGTGACTTTCAATACAATGATAAAAAAATTTCGGACGGATTTACAAAGTTTTATAATAAATGATATAACCTAAGAACCCAGAATGCAAGTCCTGGTCCTAGGTCAACAGAACTCATTTCGGAATACTTGGATAACTGCCATCTTCCCTCATTAAATGAGGAAGAAAACCTACTACTCAATGCCAAAATAACAAAAGATGAACTAGAAGATGCTGTGAAGTCGCTAAAGATTTCGAAAACTCCGGGCCCGGACGGTTTTACAAATGTTTACTATAAGAGATTCTTGCCAATCTTGTCTACCCACCTGTTGAGTCTGTTTAATTCTTTCCTAGAGGGGAGTCAGATCCCAGCTTCAATGTCTCTAGCAGACCTGGCTATTATTCACAAAGAAGGCAGAGGCCCTATGAATTGCGGTAGCTACCACTCGATCTCCCTCCTAAATAATGACCTCAAATTATATAGTAAAATTTTGGCGAGTAGGTTGAACCTTATACTCCATAGACGAATTAATATCGACCAGGTCGGGTTTGTCGCAGGTGGACAAGCCTCGGACAACACCCGGAAGATAATCAATATAATAGATCATGTCCATCTCACCGACACCAAGGCAGTTCTGCTAAGCTTAGACGCAGAGAAGGCGTTTGACCGTATTGACTGGCTGTTCCTGGACCATACCTTGAGGAAATTTGGCTTTAAAGATTCATTTTTGGAGGGAGTCAGAGCCCTCTACCGTAACCCAACAGCTGTGGCCAGGCTTCCAGGTGGATCAGGAGTTTCATATAAAAAATGGCACGAGGCAGGGTTGCCCCCTGTCCCCCCTTCTCTTTTCCCTGACCATTGAAACCCTCGCGTCTAAAATACGAGAAAATCTAAATATCCAGGGCGTAGTAATTGGGAAAACAAACTACAAAATGTTTCTATTTGCAGATGATGTTATTTTAACATTAACTCATCCTCAAACTTTCCTTCCTAACCTTCAAAGGGAACTAATGGAATTTGGAAAAATATCTGGTTACAAAATTAATAACGATAAATCAGAAGCCCTACATTTAAGCCTTTCGGACTCGGAAGTGAAATTACTCAAACTCAACTTCAGCTATAAATGGAGTTTCTCATACATGAAATATTTGGGAGTTAATGTATCAAGGAACTACCACTCCTTATACCAACATAACTATCCAGCCCTATTTGGGAAAATTAAAAAGAACCTGGACAAATGGGAAGGTGACCAGATATCATGGATCAGCAGAATGATTTCGGTAAAAATGAATATACTCCCTAGACTTCTTTACTTTTTCCAAACACTCCCGATTCATGTGCCTGGTTCTGAGCTGAAAAACATTCAAAACAGAATTTTCAAATTTATTTGGCAAGGAAAGAGGCCCAGAATTGCTAGGTCAGTTTTGATGGCGGCAAGGACGAGGGGGGGCCTGGGAGTCCCCGACATAGCTAAGTACTACAAAGCTGCCCAGCTTTGCCAGGTAGTGGTTTGGAATGCTGATCCGGGCAACTACTGCTGGAAAGATATAGAGTCCCACCACGCTGGAACGCTCTCTCTGCCAGCTTGCCTCTGGGGTATGGATAGAGAAGACATGCAAACACATAAATTTGAGCTGGCAACAATGAGACATACCTGGGAGGTATGGATGAAATCCAAAGTCCAATTCGATCTTGCCCCCGCCAGCTCACAGTTTATCCCAATTTTCAATAACCCTAAATTTCCACCCGGTTGTGAACCTAAACAATTCGACCAATTTAAAACAAAAAGGATCAGGACGATTGCTGACCTACTGCGCTTTGGGAAGCTCCTGAGTTCTCAAGATCTATGAACAAAATATGAATACCCAGAGCTAGATACGTTCAAGTTTCTCCAAATTAGGCACTTTTTACAAAAAATCTCCCCAAAATTAGAATTTCCCCCTCACTAACTTTGAAAGGATGTGCCAAGTGGGTACCCATCAAAAAGGACTGATAACTAAATTAAACGCTGAACTGGAGATATCAGCAGACTTCCCTGCCCATGATTATATGCTCAAGTGGGCAGCAGACCTAAACACGGTTATCGATAGAGAGGATTGGGAAGCAATATGGGACTCTGCCTCAGGAACTTCCATTTGTACCACGATAAAGGAAAACATTTACAAAGTTCTATCCCACTGGTATCTTACCCCAGTGAGACTTCAAAAAATCTACCCTCTGGAGTCAGACCTATGCTGGAGAGGCTGCGGACAAAAGGGGGATATGGCCCATATTTGGTGGTCATGCCCAGAAATTCAGAAATATTGGCTTATGGTTCAAACATTAATAAAAGAGGTAACAGACCTCACGATACCTATTGATCCGGTGACCTTCGTTCAGGCCGGACCGTTGGTTAAAATTGTCCGACCAGTAAGGAAATGAATCTCCTTCATTCTCACAGTGGCAAGATGTGCAATTGCGGCCTCCTTGAAGAAATTAGCTCCCCCCTCTAGGCAAATGTTAAAAAACAGGATAAATGAGACTATGCAGATGGAAAAACTAACTGTCTTCTTAAAACACTCTACAGAGGCTTTCTATAAAATCTGGGAGCCCTGGTTGATTAAGTAAGGAAAAGAAAGGCTGATCCCAGCTAAGGGAAAAATAGACTGGGTCCTGAGGGCTCTGGTCTCTCGCCAATTCGAGACCAAAGTGATGGTATTAGGTACCTGGCGGTTGGGAGGGAGGATCAATTCCCCTTCCTTCACCCCTCCCCCCCCCTTACTTTCCCCTAGACTCCCCCTCCCTCCCTTTCCTCTCTTTCTCTAGTCTCGTTTTTCTAGGGCCATTATGTGGTCCAGGGGCCTCACCCTATAGGTGATATTCTATCCTATCTTAATTATCTAAAAATGCCTTTGAATTGGATAAATTGCAATCTATTATGTTTGTCATCCATGACTATGGGCCTCATGCAGTAAGCGTTGATAAGGATTTTTTCGCCATTTTATAGCCAAAATTGGGTTTGAGATTCAGTAAGCGCCGATAAGTGCTTGATTTCGGCAGCTTTCGTAGCCGATAATTTTGTTATGGCCAGTCGGCTGCCGACAAGCCTGTTTTCGCCACTGATCGCCACTTTTTTAAATCGGCTGGATTCAAGTACCAAAATCAGCTTATCGGGGCTGATCGGCACTACGAAATTGAGATTTTATGGCCAATTTCTCCCGCCAACTAAAGTTGGCAAGTTGGAGGGGAGAACGATCGCTAAGGCTGCCGGAACGGCACTTAGAAAAAAAAAATCTTCTGTACATCAATGGAGTCAATGGAGCGGGGACGTATAACAGTATAGTACTGTTTACGTTTCATTGCTCACAATACAAACGTGATTTGCATTACAGTGTGGGGGGCATTCCCTGCATTGTGTCACAGCTGACGTGTATTATTTGCATAACATTGTACTTTTACATGTTTTCATCATCTGCGTGTCACATTACTCATCATGTGATGATGTGTCAAGGGAAAATACTATACTCAACTCTTAAAGGAGAACCTCACATCATATCACACATTTTACTGAACTGAGCGACAATTATTTATATGATGTTACACATGTCACACATGTCACACATACACCGTATATTCATGTTGCTTTACATTACACAATGCTTGTAATGGGTGACGCATCTTTAAACGTTCATGTACATCTTTCTTCTCATGTTTACATCTAGTTTGGGTCCTCCATATTGTCATGACGTCACTTATTGGACACTCAATCACATTGCATGTTTACATTGTAAACCTTGCATTACAAGCACTTCAACCTAACTTCTACACACATGTACAGTAATTAATCATTGTGACACCTTGCAAACTCATTCTATAGCAACTATCCTCATTACAGAAATGCATGCATATGCACACGCCAATTCATTGTTGTCAACATGTGACAATAACATGGCTAATTACACATGTTACAGCAAACTTTTCCCACGTCAATCTCAGCCTTTTTGTCTAATTACATGACTGACTGTTGCGTTCAGAAGTGTTACATGCATTGCACATTAAACTATTGATTTTCAAGCAATGTTTGTACAAAGCTTCACGTGACATCATTGTCAAATATCATCATTCCCTGCAGAATACACACAACAAATACTTCTAAGATCAACTGCACACAGCTTGCCACAGAAGTACTTTATTATGTTAATGTAACACCTTGCATTTTACTATGTCACCTGACATCATCACATACCTATTTAAAGGACGCCCATTACCTGCTCATTCACAGCTACTCATTTCAAAATGTTGCGATTGTTTAGGAGACGGAGGAACATTCTTTTCCATGACATGCTTGCTGATCAAGAGAATGACATGGGGCAAGGGAGGGACAGACCCAGGGACAGGGACAGGCACGCGGATACGACAGGGACAGGGAGAGGGACAGGCCGAGGGAGAGGTAGAGGACAGGAGATCAGAGGAGAAGACAGAGGAGACAAGTTGTGCCTCGTCCGCGTGTGTACAGGGAGAGAACCCTGTTAGATGGGATGAGTGAGGAGGAGATAGTAAGTCGCTATCGTTTGAGTTCAGCAGCAATCTTATCTCTTTATGAGGAGATAAGGGGAGATTTAGATTTTTTGACAGCCAGAGGTCGTGCAGTCCCTGGGCTTGTTAAAATGCTGTGCTCATTACATTATCTTGCTTCCGCGTCATTCCAGACAACTGTGGGCATAGTGGGCGGGGTCTCGCAATCTACATTCTCGCGGGCCTTTACCCAGTTTCTCTATGCACTCAATAGATGCGCTAGGAATTATATTCATTTTCCTACAGAGGCGACAGAGTGGCTGGAAGTCAGGAATGGCTTTTATAATATAGCAGGGATACCATGTGTGCTGGGTGCAATCGATTGCACACATGTTGCTTTGATTGCACCTAGTCAGAGTGAGCATGTTTACCGCAATCGTAAGCACTACCATTCACTCAATGTACAGGTGGTATGTGATGCCACGATGAGGATAATGCATGTGGTACCCAAATTCCCTGGTTCCAGTCACGATTCCTCTATCCTGAGGAACTCTTCAGTCTTCCATGCGTTCGAAGAGGGACATTTCGAACATGGTTGGCTGCTGGGTGAGTACAGATTTGGATGTTCTAACACAAAACACATTTTTCTTTAGGAATGTTGTCATTGTAGAATCTTATCACTAATGTAAGCTTATGTTTGCTCCATTCATTATAGGTGACTCAGGATACAGAATTAGGCCGTGGCTCTTGACTCCGGTGCTAAACCCTCAAACTGAAGCAGAGGAGAGGTACAATGCAGCCCATATATCTACAAGATCTGTTATAGAGAGGACATTTGGCCTACTCAAGACCAGATTTAGGTGTCTGGACAGAACTCGTGGGGCTCTTCTATACAAGCCTCAAAAAGTGTCTGATATTATCCTTGCCTGTTGCATTTTGCACAATGTTGCACTCAGGCACAATGTACAATCAGACCTAGCTGAGCCTTTGGTAGACGAGCATCCAACCCATGTAGCTGCTGAAAATGAACAAACAGCCAGTGGTGGCCAGACACGCCAGAATCTCATCAATTCCTTTTTTTCTTGTAAGTAAAAACATATATGTTCCTAGTACTACTTTTATAGATTAATTATGTTATATTAACAATAATGTTTTTTTTATATAACCTTCTGTTAGGACACAGATGAATATGGGTTGCACACCTTTCTTTTCTCTGCTGTGTGCACAAAGGGATGTGGCACCGGTATGTTATTGTTGCACAGGTTATATAATCCCTCTTCCATTGTACATTAGTTGTGTGTATGTCAATACAACTGGGGTAACAAAGCAGTAATATTTTAGCATTGTGTTGTTCCTTATGCAAACACAATACACATAGTATGGCCATAGTCATTCATTCTTGCAGTATGCTTACATACAATGTTATTGTTGCAGTGTAACATGTACATCCATATGATGTGTACACCAGCCTAGTGTACATTTTGAATGTGATTAAATATACATGGTGTTGCACATTTAACACCAAATACACACTTTGCTGTGTTGCTTACGGTACTGAAGATGGCATGTCAATGTTTGCAATTTATATATTGTTCCATTGCATTATAGGTATATCTCCAGTATGACTGATCATGGTATGTATATTTGCTGACATCTGTCATAAGATGTGCCTACCTCAATCTTCCTATAATTATTTGAAGTAAAAACCCAACATATTGGTTTAAAGAAAAATGTAACATACATGTACTTTCTGTATCATGTACATGCATTTAGCTACTATTGAGGTTTCATGTGCATTGTATTAGAAAATGATTACTCCCATTTCATCACATTTTATGTATGTTCCCTTATAAATTCCATTAATGTAATATAGAGGTGTTTGGAGAGAAGGGGATAACTGTACTTATTTGTTTACTTACGGGAGCTCATTCATCACGGATGCAATTGACTGATCATAACACTCCATGCATGAATGCCTGTAATCACAACAATGCGTAGTACATCTTATATTTAGCAATCTAGGTGATTATTAATGCTACAAATTAATAGTCAACATTAATTTAAATTTGTGACATGTGTATGTATAAGTCACACGTGTGTTGATGTGACCTATATGTAACAAGTGTCAAAGTGTAAACAAAACCACAATTTTGTCGAAAATGTTACTGTAGTTTTGCATTTCTAATTTCCCACAATGACAATGTTGGTAATATATTTTGAATGTCATTCACGTCACTTCATCATTAACATGATGATAATTATCAAGTATTCTCAAAATATAAACGTCAATCACGTGCACATTAGCATAGGCACACTTTTTAAGACAAGTGTTTGTGTCTCTATCAATTTGTGTATGATCCATGTATAACACCGACAAATGATAACAGCAGGTTTATTATGGTAGCTTATATCATCATATTGACTGTACTATTTATGTTTAGAACGTTTAATAAACACAGTAAACTATAGTTAGTTTGGTAAATGAAATATACACAGAAACGTACTTCATTACATGATGTTGATGTCATATTCAGAACATCATGCATTGTAGGGGACCACAACATCTTGCCAATAACATTATTTGCTACAGTCCCAAACCATTTTATCAACATACCCATGTAACAAGAGATTTTTAACAAGAAATGGCTAGTTGGTTGTAAGTGTCCTTTACATTGGGAGAAGGAGTGGCTCAGTGAGTAAAGACACACACTGGCACTGAGAGTTTGAAGCAGGGGAGTCTGGTTCAATTCCCGGTGTCGGCTCCTTGTGACCTTGGGCAAGTCACTTTATCTCCCTGTGCCTCAGGCGGCAAAAAATAAATTGTAAGCTCCACGGGCCAGGGACCTCAGCCTGAAAAATGTGTCTGTAAAGCGCTGCGTACAACTAGCAGCGCTATACAACAACATGCTCATATTATTATTATTATTATTATTGTTACATAGTTTCGACAGTCATACGTTCCATTACACAATAGAATACACAAATGTGTTAGCAGAGTGGGAATGGTTGTTATATATAAAACACACCATGCCATAAAATGTTAGTAGTAATTAAAGAACACTCAAGAAAATTTCTAGCGACACTCTTTTGCAACATCATTATGTTAATTAAGTGCTTATGCATTATAGGCATAAGGGTATCACATTTTTAATTGTTTGTTAATAAGCGCTGCAAGCAATATAAAATTAGTTCCATATGTAGTATAGTAGTCGGTGGCTCCTCCTCACAATCATCTCATATAAAGGTAGACTCTTCTGAAATCATACATTGATCCGATTGTATCTTCCCCGACATCTCTGAAATACAGCAAACACATGATGGTCAAAGATGGCACCTTACTATATATGTATCCGTGACAACGCGTTACACAGCTCTATATGATTGTGTAGATACACACGTCAGTCACTTATATGTTAGAACTACAAGTGTACATCATTATGTAATCGTTCATTAAATTAGTAGCAGGCATAACTATGTATATGAAGTTAACGTTGCCTGTATACTGAAAAATGTGCGCGCACATCTTAGTGTGCGCACGCACTTCACGCTTGGGTCGACTAACTGTTAGCGCATGCGCAAAACAATGCGTACGTTGTGCGTTCAATACATGTTGAAAATACCATTAACCATAAAATATTTCTTTCAAATACAATGAAGGCGAAACTACATTCGTTCTAAACGAGTACATCTGTATTCTTTTTAAACAGACGTGTGTGGACAGAAAGCACGGCCGATAACACAATGCGCAAATGCAATACGTGTGACGTCATGTTAAGCCAGCGTGAAGCGCACGCAAACACTCCTCCCACTCAATTAACATTCGGCTAATGCCCAGTGTACGCCCACAAACACTGAGCCGCACGCATGACACAGTGCAGTTACAGTAACTATAACAAAACAACACAGCCAATAGGCTTTGATGCGCGCACGTCGCTTGGGGGCGGGACTTACATCCGTAATCCTTTTTAAGGACGCCTTGGCACATGATAAGGGTCCCACGTCATACGTGGTCGACCCGGTTTTTTATTTTGTAGATGTTGCATGATAACAAAACAGGTGTGTGTTAGAGTTATGGTAACATGTTGCTAATATGTTTAAAGGGATAGGAAAGTACGTATATTTATTCCGTTAGCAATGTGTACTACTCTTTCAGGTTCTAATATATTGTAATAGGAACCAATGTGTTTGTGATTGCTACATGTTATGCAGTCTGCAATGTTACGCTGTATCCACGCATTTAAAGTCCAAATTCTGGTTAGAAAAAAAAAAAAAAATTAAACGCTGAGTCAACGCATAACGATTGTTATATTTACCATTCTTGTAGAAGTAACACTTCGTCTGCCTGCAACTGGTCGCTCCAGAAAACCAAGGCATTTGCATCCACGCTTGACCCAAACGCTGAATCCTGTATGACACACATCTCCTCCATGAAGCGCTCATAGGAATCGCCACTGCTTTCTTCAAACAATTGGTCCGGAGGTAGGTTCATTTCTTCGGGTACCCATTCCAATGCATTTTCAGCTGAAAGGCTTGGTACATAATCATAGTAGTTATGTTCTTGTAGAATGTGTGTTTCAGGAATGGAGGGTGCAGATATTGCAGCAGGTATCGATTCACACGGAACAGTAGTAGCGGATCCATTGCTATTGGCATTAGGAATAAATATGCCATTTAGCACAATATGTGTGCCCTCTTCCACGGTGAAATATTTTTCCTTAGCAATCTTCCAAAAACCATACGTGTCTTCTAGCTTATCCTGCACACGTTCAAAACAGTCATTAGTTGATAAAGTGAATCTTACTGAGGATTTAAAATTTGGCGCATGCCCAGGTACTTGGTAATAAGGATACTTGTTTCTA
This sequence comes from Ascaphus truei, assembly GCF_040206685.1. Lineage (NCBI taxonomy): Eukaryota > Metazoa > Chordata > Amphibia > Anura > Ascaphidae > Ascaphus > Ascaphus truei. Next base: position 482,650,834 of record NC_134484.1, read on the forward strand.
ATCAAATCATAGATTTGTCCCGCGTTGGCTTTGTGTCCCGAAGTTGACAATATCGCTTCTGCAATCATGAATTTGTAGCCTCTGTGCGGATGCATATTTTTTAATAATTCATCAGCCATTGCAGATTAACAGAAAAGATGACTGCAGTTCTCTGTTCTTTGCTCATAAGAATGAAACGGTTCAAATGCTAACTATTTGCTGTCTTTCCTTTTCAAGGTCAGAAAAAGTTTCAACTTGTACTCCTTGTTTGAAGCACCAATTGGATGTGTAGAAATAATTGGTTTCACATTTGTGGTTTGTGATAGCCATTTGGCTGACCAACATGTAGCAAATTTTATCTTATTTCTCAAAACATTGGTAGACTTTTAATTAAGAAACATTGTGGGTTGAGGAAAAATAACATTGACCACTGTATGAAAATAGTGCTTACACAGCCATATAATGAAATACACACACACCTGCAAAAGTAAATGTTTTTTTTCTTCATAAATTGCTGTGTCTATTTTAAAGTCTGATTAACTCCCTGTCTGCATCAGAGTTTAAGTACGTGTGTATATGTAGATATATATATATATCTCTCTCATAAATATATATATATATATATATATATATATATATATATATATATAATGTGTAAATGTATATTGTAGTATATGTATATGTATATTGTAGTATATATATATATACATAGTTATATATATATATATATATATATATATATATATATATATATATAGTTATATATATTACAATATGTCTGTAAAACCAAACTTTAAATGTGTGTGTGTGTGTGTATAGTACAACTTTTAAGGGCTTATATGTAAAGAGGGATTTTTATATTGGTGTGATTTATTTAAAGGTTAACATAATAGAGGCTTAAACTTTTATGGCCTATTGCATTGACCTGTCTGGTAAATGTGATTTACCATCAAAAAAGGTTTTTTTTTAATTTAGAAGGCCTGTAGTGTTAAAACCAATAATATATATATAATGCAGGAGTACACACAACATATTGATGGCAGTAAGTAGGCCTTGTATGAAATCTATTTAAATGGTGATAAACATGAGTGAATTAAGTAATAAACATTTGTTTTAGGCCAATACTGTTATAGGCTCACAGTTACTATATTTCACAAACATTAGGCCTGTATTATTAAAATACTGTGTTTTCACAAGGAAGCATGAAATGTATGTTTTCAGAAAATACATCTATACCAGTTTAGATAGTACAAATCATAAATAATATATATATATATATATATATATATATATATATATATATATATATATATACACACACACACTGTGTGTGTACATATATCCATACATACTACATATATATTAGTATACATTCACAGATGTTCTTGAAACAAGAACACATAAATGATTAAAGGACAACATTACAATGGCCAAGCAAGGTGAAGGTAAGTAATATTTTACACGTAATCCTGCTGTACACGGACAAGAAAGATGTTTGCAGTTAAATAGATGTGTGTTTTTAATTGCATGTGAATAATATGCACATTCAATGATTACATCAAGTAACACACCCAAATACAATGTTTTGCAGGTAAGTCAATGGCAGCTTCTCTAAACATAGCAACTGGCTCCTGGTGGACCATTACTGAACAGATGATTAATACATCAATATTAATAACACTATTCATTAATTAGGACTGTTAACATTTCCAAAACTTCACATGTACAAGAACATACTTGAAAGTTTGGAAACAACACGGTCTTCAGCATACATACAATATTAATTAGATAATCTGAAGTCAACAAAACAAGGCCAAAGACATATTTAGTGAATTATAACATTTTTTTTTTTCCTTTTGAGAGCGAGTAACAGGCCTGCTTGTTGTCTCTTGGATTTTCCTTTTTCGTTTTGCAACAACTTTAGCCACAACAGAGCCACTTTGGGTGGCCTCTGGCACTTCACGTGCAGGGCTTGTGGCCAGTGACTGTTCACCAACAGGGCTTGTGGCCAGTGACTCACCTACAGGGCTTGTGGGCAGTGACTGTTCACCGACAGGGCTTTTGGGCAGTGACTGTTCACCGACAGGGCTTGTGGGCAGTGACTCACCAACAGGGCTTGTGGGCAGTGACTCACCGACAGGGCTTTTGGGCAGTGACTGTTCACCGACAGGGCTTGTGGGTAGTGACACATGTGAGCAAGTTGGTACACCGTGCACAACACATGGTTGGTCCGTTTCATCTTTCCTGGTCAGTAGTAACTGCTTGTGCTGTTTTGTTTTTGTCGCCTCCTTTGTAGGTGTCAGCTCCTGATTTTCTACAGATGGCAGCGGTAGGATGTCGTCAGGAACCTGCACAGAAATGTCTGCTACTTGACCGGTAACATTCGGACCTGGGGAATGAAGATCAGATGCATGTGGTGAAAAATTACCAGCATGTAAAGATCCTGCCTGTGAGGTGTTGAAGTTGAAATTGGGTACAGTAGTCATTCTCAAGTAATTAGCTTGTGTTTGCTGCACAACCATTGCTTCTAATGACGTGTTTATTTTTTGCATCTGTTTAGGCACTTCAATGAAGACTCTGTGGAGATGTGCCAATTGTGATATCGTTTGTTCCTGCAGTGAAATCATCCTTTCGAGCACTGTCATCAGATCAGAATGGCGACGATTTTCAGCTTCCACAATTTTTCCCTCTGAAGCTACTATTGCATCGTATGTGTTACTTGATGGACGAATTGGCTGTGTAACTCTTTCAATGGGAACCTCGTCATGGTCACTTGATTGGATTTCTGTGTCTATGGCGGTGGCATCATCATCTTCATCTTCATCATCATCATCATCATCATCATCATGTGCTATAAATAAATGTACACATTATGAAATGGCATATTAATCTCTGCTGTTTTACTATGTAATTCTACTGTGTGATAAGTAACACCTAACATGTTTCCATATGTTTAATAACGTCACATTAAAAACTACCTTGACTTACGAATACTGTTTAGACTCAGTATGAAATAAGAATGAATGAAAAGTTGCTCAAAACTCTCAACTCCTACATGATACTTAACTTCACAAACACAATACATGTTGTGTTTAAAAACTTCATTTTCACTGACACTAAGTAATCCTATTTAAAGAACATGTGCAAAACAAATAATGAACATGACAACATAACATTTAGAAGTGAACATATTATATGTCCACCACCTCATACACTTACCTTCCAGGTGTGTTGAGCTGCATGACCCAGGTGAAGACACTTGTTCCGCCTCAGGTGACACATGTCCTCCAGGGGCAACTATATAACAATAACATAAGTTGTAAATTTACATGTGTAAATATTGAACATACAGTTATTGTATGTTCTGTATTTATGACTAACTAACAGCATCATTTCCTTAACCGAAAATGTGTGTGTGAAAGTGAACATAAATAGTTGTACTAACAATGTACATGGCTGTGTACTTAGAACTTTTGAGTTCAGTAACATACAACATACTATGTTTCTGCAGTAATGCGTTAGGATAAAATTATTAAATTTGTACATACAAATCATATATTGTGTAGTCATATCAGTATAATAATGTACATAACTATCATGAGATGAACATTCACAATGGTTATCATGAAGGTGGTCATATTGCAAAAATAATCTTTTTTGTTAGAGGATATGTGTGGTACATTAATAGAAGCTGTGGCACGGCTGAATGTGGCTGCCACTGACCAGCACAACACATGCAGTGTGTGATAATGTGGTGTTGATATCAGTTAAACTATAGATTGAGTGAACGAATGTGTGACGTACGGTTTCATAACTAATGACTTTTTGGGGGATTTAGTACCTAGACTTAACCTTTCACATGAGTGTGATTACCTTCAGTTTTGCTATTCAGGTTGTAAGAACGGTATTCCCTCCCCCAAAAACCCTAATCAGCCAGACCTTTCAATTACTTCAAGCAGGTGAAAATGGTGTCAACAAAGTTGACCGTAAGATGACCCTGTAATTTGTGTGTGTGCTGAACCCCACCCCCTCTGTTGACGTGTATGCTGTGATGACATATTCATTGCAGCTGCTTTAACACAATGGTAGAGGAGCTAAATAGTCGTGTGAAGTGTTCAAGTTATGAACACAATGACATAACATATGCTACGTGTGCCTCATTATGCTGTCTGTATATGACATAAAGCAAAAATGGACCTTTTAATAAACAACTAGACATTTGTTAGTGCAATTGATGTTTGTAGGCCGTTGCATGCAATATATTCGATGCATGATTATAATAGCCAGTAATGTCGTGTTTGTATGAGTGAAATAAATAATATACACATTAATATTATACATATTTATGTTCTGTAACAGTAGCTAGTAATAATTTCTCATTAGCATGTGTTACACATGTGTGCTACCCTGTTGTTCCCCATCTTCGCCCACCATAAATTGCTTCCACTGCAGCAAAGCATTGTGGGAATTCACATGCAAATGACCACGCAATGCAACGTGGTATATTAGTTACTGCTTTTAGTAGGACTACAACATATATGTCTAATTTGACACACACACATATATATATATATATATATATATATATATATGTATATATGTATATATATATATATATATATATATATATATATGCAAATATAACTGTATGCTCATCTGCATGTCTTAGCCAGGTCTGCAACCCCGCCTTTCCCCATCATCACCCAGCATACAGCACTTCCACTGCAGCAAGGGATTCTGGGAAATGACATGCAAATGAGCACACAGTGTCACTTTTTGCCTCAATAACCATTTTTAACATGGTTCCTATATATAGAAACACACATATACATATATAGATGTAGGTATGTTTATATTGGGAAGACACTATAAAAAGCAGCGTAAATGTTTAAAATAACTGTAATCAACGACACGCCTAGTACAGTACCATTTCTCACCTGGTGGAAATTGTGAGGGATAAATTCCGATGTCCCTGTCACCGGGCAAACCCTCCACGATGACGGGAAGTAATTTTCCCCGAAGCAGCTCCTCCAATGGAGTTAATATCAGACGCTGTGCTGGCGGGCCACCTCCAGTGCCAGTAGCATGCACGAGTTGGTGTTGTATTTTCTTCTTTAATTTTGTCCTAATATCGTCAAATCTCTTGCGACAATTCCGCTTGTCCCTGACACGATTCCCACACGCATTGACACCAATGACTATTGTGTCCCACATTTCTTTTTTGCTTGATGAACTTGTCCGCGCTTGAAAAACATAGAAAATATATGAGGTTAATTAATAATAATACAACCACCAGTTTCCTACACTGCTAGCTGTTCCAAGAGAAAGCAAACATGCTGTTTTAGGTGTAATATGTGAAGCACATGAGCATTCACTACTAAACCTATACATGTAAGCAAGGTTGCATTAATATTGTATGCAGTTATCGCAAATTGTACGCCTGAGTTTTGTTGTCCTTGTAACGCATGATAAAAAGATGTGTTTCCACACTAATTAACATAGAAAGATATTATGGACCCATGTTTGCATATTAACAAAACTCACATGACCTAGGATCACATGTATTTGAAGAATAAATGGAAAAGTACACTTACATAGTAAATGTCCATAGAGACTGTCATAGTGCTCCAGAATCCCAGTGACAAGAGCTCTATTTTCCTGGTCATTGAAGCGAGGATTACGTAGCTTCTCCACACGTTTCTTCCGACCAGGTTTAGGCTCAGAGCTTGGCTGGTGCTGACTGGACTCTCCTTCTTCCAATGGAAGCGACTCCAAAAGCTGGCCACCAGCAAGCACGCCACCACCAGACACCCCATCAGCAACTGAGCCACCAGCAGCACTCCCACTCCCAGCAACAGCACTCCCACTCCCAGCAACAGCACTCCCACTCCCAGCAACAGCACTCCCACTCACAGCAACAGCACTCCCAGCAACAGCACTCCCACTCCCAGCAACAGCACTCCCACTCCCAGCAATAGCACTCGCACTCCTAGCAACAGCACTCCCCTGAACAGTATGTTCACTCTGACGCGTACTCGCACGAGTAGCACTACCACTCCCACCAGCATCACTCTTCCCACGCTTTCCGGGCATACTTACAGCACTCACAAAAAACAGAAAACAAATGTACAGCCAATCACACGAAACACTTCCACATATAAAACAAGACAAAGATGTAAACAAAACAACAAAGGACAAAGCTCTCACAATACACAACAAGTCTCTCAGTCAATATGCAAATATTAAATCACCCAGCTCTGTGCGTCTCTCTCTCTCTCACTCCCAACAACACAGAGAATGATTAACAGTACACGTTGCCTTTAAATATGGCGCGCTATCCAATACATGCTTGGTTCGCCTGATTCAGCAAGATTTTTGATTGGCCAACCTAACAGCACCCCGCCACGCACGCCGATACACCTGTGTGTGATCGGCAAATCATCGTGAGAGTGGGCGGATTTGTTTTCGGCTTGATTTTGAATGTATTCGGCACTTACTGCATACGGAGAGGGAAAATCGCCAATAACATGACTAATCGGTAAGCTTGCCGATTTCACATATTCGTCGCTTACTGCATGAGGCCCTATGTCCAATAAAAAATGTTTGGAAAAAAAAAAAAGATCCTCTGAAGCCAATCTCTAATCGATTGCCATATAGGGCTAATCCGTGGGCAAGACCACAGCATATGTAACAGGTCAGCTGATTCTCTGCACTGTCTAAGGCACAGCGGGGAGTATCCTGGGATAAATTTAGATAATCTCATAGGGGTGAGATACCAACGCATTAATACCTTATATGCGTTCTCCCTTAATGTGGTGCAAACTGAGCTCTTAGCTACTACCGTCACTATTTTTGATCATTCTTCTTCCTCTAGGGTCTTCCCCAGATCCGATTCCCACTGCACCATATATATCAGTTTTTGTCCCACCTTTTCCTCTGAACCGATGACCTCCCTGTACAATTGTGATGTGAGTCCGCTAGTATCAGTCTCAACCAGACAAAGCTTTTCGAATGTGGTCAATTGGGGCCTGGGGGAAATTTTATTATAAAATGCTCGAATTTGAAGGTATCTAAACCCTTCCTGCAATGGGACGTTTTTGTAAGATCTAATTTGCTCGAAGGTTTTGATTGCCTTTCTCCCTTCCAGGTCTCTAAGCTTGTGCATTCCATTTTGTTTCCAAATGATAAATTCCGCTCTATTCAGGCCTGGAGCAAAGTCTGGGGTGTCATCAACGAGTCCCTAGTGGTGAGTTCACATTTAAATTTGGTGGATTCCCAGACCGACAGTGAGTTGGTCACTGAGGCCAATGGCTTACTTATCGGTCTAGTTGCTTTTTTGGGTAACCAGATTAAATTGTTCAGCTCCAATGGGGAGCAGACTTCCCTCTCCAATGCCACCCATCTTTTCAAGTCAGGGTTCGTGTGCCATTGGGAAATTTGGCATAATTGCGCCGCTTTATAATAGGACAACAAACAAGGTACCGCCAGCCCCCCGGCCAATGGTGTTTTTTTAAGAATCATACCCTTTTACTCTCTGTTTTTTACATCCCCATATGAATTTGGTTATAGCAGACTGAAGTGAGAGTATGTCCTCTAGTCTGAGTGGCACCAGAAATGTCTGAAATACAGCCGCGGCCGCTTTTATTTGAATACTTCTCGGTTATTTTCCGGTGGCTTTTTCAGAATGCCACGCGCTTGACCACATTCATGCCGCATTCATGCCGGCCGTCACCCGCGCTTGATCTGTTTAATGATAATGGTTCGGATTTAATTGGGTGCAATTCTTCGCGGATCCGCCAGGTGGCAGATATTCATAAATTGTAATGAATTCTAATGTGTACACTACAGTACTATACATGTGCTTCAGTAACGTGTCGACTTGCAGGTGTTTAAAAAATACCACAGTGGTCCATTGTGAATTGACCTTGGTACTGAAGTTACAATACTGTATCAATTTAGGCTTTTCATATTAAAAAACTCAATGCAGTGTCTGGTGTTCCATTGTCCAGAGAGTTCCGAGATGAGTACACCACCGCAGTGCGTATGCAAAAAGCCCGACATAACGTACGCTTATTTAATATGGTCCGCAATTAATGCAGCAGATAAGATGGCCACAGTTGGTCAAATGTATCAATATTTTATCGAAAATTATGACTTTTACAAATTTTCACCAGATGCTCGTGTGTGGAAGCGTGCAATAAGGAAAAAGTTATGTATCGATCCGTGGATTTTTCGTATTGATCCCGCACCCGGAGTTAGAGGAGGGTATTGGTGTGTTGCGCCAGATTTTTCCAGTATCTTTGATCATGGAGACTTCAAAAGGCAAAAGGTCATGGTAAAATATACTATATACATACAGGCACTCTATTTACTACTAACCATATATACTTACCTCACTATATGGTAGATCTATAGATATATAGTATATCTGAGATATGTGTGGTGGCTATAATTAATTATTCTGCTACCTCGTTATATGGCATATTTAGCTATATTAGATACATCTGATAGCTACAAGTATCCTGTTCTGCCAGTTGCACAAGAGGGCCTTTTGCTACCCTATATCTACTTTACTCTCAGTTCAGCAGCTTTTTAGGCAGCAGAGATATACACCTATAGGCATTTTGTCTACTGTTAGCCATATATATTTACCTCACTATATGGCATTTTTGCAGTACACCAGATACATTTGGTGACTATCAGTTCTCTGTCTTGTTAGCTGCAAAATAGGGCACTATCACTATATATATAAATATATATATATATATATATATATATATATATATATATACAGTGTTCGACAAACCTATACATTTGCTCGCCCCGGGCGAGTGGATTTAACATCGTGGCGAGCTCCTATTGGCCCAAGCAGCACACGTTTGGTACTAGGTGGCGAGTAGATTTTTTTGTGTGGCGAGTAGATTTTTTGGTGATTTGTCGACCACTGTATATATATATATATATATATATATATATATATATATATATATAGGAAAACACAGGGGGTGCCCAGTGCTACATCCAAATGACAAAACATACATGGTAATAATTACAAGAAATGATGCTTCAGTACTAATAACAATGCTAATGCTAATAATAAAATATGTTTTTTTAGTTAGAAATTTTGGCCAAAACATCATAAGCTTGCACACCAAACGTCAAGGTAAACCATAATAAGTGCAAGTCCTACACTACACTGCATTTGTTCCCAATACCTCTGTATGAGGGGGAAGAACCATAATAGATTCATTACCTGCAGCAAGATGAGACAATCCACCATTAAAAAGGGGGAGTTGACGTGAGCTCTGGGGGAGGTGCCACAACCTCCATACAACTGATACCAGTCAGAAATTAATTAAACACACAAACCCAACAAGCTCAAACGCCCACACCCTCCTAATCTTGACTATATGTAATGCCACATAGAGTGCAACTGGGCTGTGGCACATGAATATAGGAAAACACAGGGGGTGCCCAGTGCTACATCCAAATGACAAAACATACATGGTAATAATTACAAGAAATGATGCTTCAGTACTACTGCACCGACACACTTTATTCGAGCAAATACCCGGTATGTACCTGGCAGATACCTGGAATGCGCCGCTCCTCACCTCTGACAAGCCTCGTTGCATTTGCCTTCCCAGCCTGGGTTCATGCCTGGCTGACGGGCGGCTGATCTGTTAAATGATAATGATTAGGATTTAATAGGCTGCAATGCTTCGCGTGTCTACCAGATGGCATAAATTCCTGAATTGTAATGCATTATATATTTATATACTGTGCAGTATTGCAGCCAGAGGGAATAAAATGCTTCAATCCCTGCTTGGAAAATACCTCAATGCACTCGGGCAGAAAACAGTCACAAACCTCAATACACCCGGGTATACCCGAATTCGTGGGACTAGCCAAGCTCGAATAAAGTGTGTCGCCAGTGTAATAACAATGCTAATGCTAATAATAAAATATGTTTTTTTAGTTAAGGTAATGAATCTATTATGGTTCTTCCCCCTCATACAGAGGTATTGGGAACAAATGCAGTGTAGTGTAGGACTTGCACTTATTATGGTTTACCTTGACGTTTGGTGTGCAAGCTTATGATGTTTTGGCCAAAATTTCTAACTAAAAAAACATATTTTATTATTAGCATTAGCATTGTTATTAGTACTGAAGCATCATTTCTTGTAATTATTACCATGTATGTTTTGTCATTTGGATGTAGCACTGGGCACCCCCTGTGTTTTCCTATATTCATGTGCCACAGCCCAGTTGCACTCTATGTGGCATTACATATAGTCAAGATTAGGAGGGTGTGGGCGTTTGAGCTTGCTGGGTTTGTGTGTTTAATATATATATATATACTATATTACTATGTTCAAACAGTCAAGTGTATATACATTACATTGTAGCATTTCTGACGCTCGTGCTACCATGGTACCATTACGTTGCATCATTTACCTCCATTCAACATATGGGGATTTTATTGTATTATTTTAGCCCTCTGTTTCATCGGATTTTATTTACGGTTTAATAAAACTTTATTATTTTTGTGCACTCTTGTGTGACCTTGTGCGGTTGACCCTATCAATGGGTTGGGCTATTTATAGCCTGTATTATGTTCACACTATTACTGCTAGTGTGACCTATTTTGAGTACAACTATTAGGGGCTTTCTGGTGATCTCAGATCACTTATATGTGTGTATATACCTGCAGCCTGAGCCAGATTTCACGTACAGATACCAGCAAGGTTGCATGTACCAAAAAGATTTCCAGCTTCATCAGCTGTCAACTACAGGTGTAGCAGGCCCGCTGTCACCTGTCAACTATGTGTACAGGTACAATAAAGACTACGGGACTGGCAGTGGCTCGGCGCCAACCGAATGGCAACGTCTATGGTGGGTACAGCTGCCGTATTTAATTTTTTTTTTTTACTATATCAATATCAATGCACAGTAAAGCGATTCTCCTGTAATCAATCGCTTTGCTTATGGTTATTTAGTTCTTTTAGTCACATTCGCCAAAATATAGTCCAGCAACATCATTGGCTGAGCAGCTTCTACAGTAGATACTGAACAATTGGTGGCCAGCAAGGCGCATGCGCATTGGAACCTGCTGAAACGCATACTGTATGCATCTCATCACATCTAGGCGCATGCGTGTATGTGAACAAGCGACGCCCCCGAGAAAATTATTGTTGGGACTGACCGAGGGGACTTCTTAAGGGCACGTACAGTACTGTACTAATTTGAACCAACCATTACAGTAATACTTTTATTTTTCTTCCTCAGATAAGAAACTTTGTCATCATGCTGAGACCGGCAAATGGAGGGATTTCGATGGATAATATCGCTTTTTGTAACGATGCCTGCACATTGCTGAATCTGAATCAGTGCCATTTCTACTGATTAGGATAGAATAACTGAGTTTTATAGAAAACCTGAAACAGTATGCTGTTTTTTTCATAAAGTATACACTACTTTTTTACATACTGTACTGTATAATAAACCCCAAAATTAAAAAGTATGCATTTATTCTGTACATGTATTACAGTACTGTATGTGTGTTCTAATAATAATACTAATACTAATACTAATAATGCGTTTTAATACTGTTTTGATGTAATGCGCATGCCTACAGTATACAGTACAGTACAGTATGCCTCATAGAACTGTACAGTATGTTCTAGAAACACTGTACAGGCATACCCCATTTTACATACACCCGTTTTACGTACACTCGCAAGTACGTACATTTATTTTTAATTGCACCATACCCACCTTCATTGCAAGAGAGGAGAAAACAATGCCTGGCTACAAGCCAGCTAAAGATAGAATAACCCTTCTGTTAGGTGGCAATGCTTCTGGTACCTTAACCCTTTGCGGTCCAATTAATTTAATTTTCGGAAAAAAAAACATACAGCTTTTTATTTTTGCACACACACACTGCGCGCGCGCACACACTGCGTGCATGCACAGACACACTGCGCACGCACACCGCACACACACTCACTGCACACACACCACACTCACAGCCCCCTCACCCCCCCACCTCACCCCCCTACCTCCGTGTCAGCTGTTGGGGCTGCCTGCCGGGATCGGTGCAGGGCTGGGGGGGTGGTCGGATCGGCGCAGGAGTGGGCGGAAGGGAGGGGGGCCCCATCAGTGCGGCTGCTGGGAGAAGTGTTCGGGGGATGTGCTGCCGGCGCCTCCCCTTCCCCCCTCCCTCCTCCCTCCACGCGATCCGACATTGGACCGCATGTACAAAATAGTAGTGTCGGATATAGTCCGACATTCGACCGGAAAGGGTTAAAGTTAAAGCCTATGCTAATTTATCGTTGGCAAAACCCTAGAGCTTTAAAGAACTATGTTAAAAGTAGACTTCCAGTGCATTGGAGTTCTAATAGAAAAGCATGGGTGACTGCAGCCCTTTTCGAAGACTGGTTTGCCACCTGCTTTGTACCTGAGGTGAAAGCCTATTGCAGGGACAACAATATCCCTTTCAGAATTTTGCTCCTTGTAGACAATGCTCCTGGCCACCCTGGATCATTAAATGAGCTGAACCCTAACATTCAAGTGGAATTCCTACCACCTCAATACAGCAGGCCATGGACCAATGTGTCACAGCCACCTTCAAGTTGAACTACTTAAAAAGAATATTGAGTAAGTGTATTGCAACAATAGACAGTGAAAAGGGAACAGGGCAAGAAGTCCTAAAGAAATTCAGGAAAAGCTACAATATCTTGGATTGCTTCAAAACTGTAAGAGATGCTTGGAAAGACATAAAGGAAACAACAATGAAAGGGATCTGGAAAAACTTATGCCCACACTTAGTTGACGATTTTGAAGGCTTTGAAGATTCTGATTCTGAAGATACTGTTACAGAAAATATTGTAGAGATGGCAAGGCAGTTAGAGCTGGAAGTGGAGGCAGAAGATGTTGCTGAACTTCTGGCGTCCCATTCTGAGCCCCTCAGCAATGAAGATCTTCTGGAACTTGAAGAGGAGAGAGAAGAAGATGATGTGCAAGATGAGGTTGAGACCATCGAACAGCCTGAAGGCCTATCTTCAAAAATTCTCTTTGAAGCTTTCCGTCATCTTGATAGCGTCATGGCTCTTTTTGAAAAGCATGACAGGGACTTTGAAAGAAGTTCCAAAGTCAATGCAATCATTTCGGGGGGCTATGCCTGTTACAAAAATCTACAGAGAAAAGAAAAGAGCTACACTTCAACCCTCCTTAGACACCTACTTTCCTAAAAGGTCAGCAGCAGCCAGTCAATCTCCCAGACCATCAACATCCACTGAAAGTCCACCTCGAGCATCGACATCAGCCCCAAGCCCTACTCCTATTATTATTTCTACTTTAAGAAGACCATCGACATCGCCCGCAATAATGCGTCTAGCCCTTGCTGACTCTACTTAATCTACATAACAGCCCCACACAGCAGGAATTAGAGAGAATGTGTTGCTGCCAAGGATCATATGGTTTGATTTTCTGTTTGCTGTTCACTGGATTGGAACTCTTGCTGGTTCTGGACTCCAGCTACTTTGAGCTGTTGCTCTGTTTTGCTGTGCATCACATTATCTTTGATTGTGGGATTTGGCTGATTATTGGTTGGGGAAAGAGGGATAAGGGAAGTACCTTATGGTCCTTCTGGACCAGAGGGAATGGGCCTGAAGAAGGGGTATCCAGCCTGAAACCTTGCCCCCCTAATTTACTCTCCCCCCATTGTTTTTCCCCCACACCCTGTCTATTGTCTCTCTTGCTCCCTTACCCTGTGTTCTTTCGCCATACCACGTATATCCTAGAGTTCTATTATCCGTTTGTGTGACATCTCTCCAAGCTATTGTTATCTTGTGTATGCATTAAATTATTCTCATTTTTGGCTAATTTCCTGGTTGACAATTTTTCGGTAGTCAGTGAATGCTGGAACATTGGTTGATATTTGGTTACTGCTATAGGGGGAATTAGGGTTCTTCTTGTTCCTGCTGCACCTGGCATTTAGTCATTTGTTATTCCAATTTTGAGTGCTGTTTATCGCTTTGTGTTTTGTGCTACAGTAAAAATACTGTACAGTAGAAGATTTGCCCTCTCTTTCATCCTTCCTACACATTTTTTACCTAATTTTCTGTTCATCCATTTTGCATCTGCCAGCACTAGTAAGAAAAAAAAGATTTTCTTTTAATAAAGCCAACTGTATTTATTTTGGTTACAAATGCATTATTTACATCAGTTATGCACATATATGATGTTTGCAGTACAGTACATGCATTGTAAAGTGGAAAAAGGGTAGTGCTTCACTTTAAATACATTTTCACTTTACATACATGCTCCGGTCCCATTGCGTATGTTAAAGCGGGGTATGCCAGTATTTAGTTACAGTATAAAAGGAGACACAATTAAACATTTTAAAACAATCAACTTTTTTTTATTGGTGGAGTAAGTAAAAAAAACATTTATGGTGTACAGCAAGTAAAAACATATATTTATGAATACAATTTAAAACAAGCAGCATTTTTTTATTGGTGGAGTAAGTAAAAAAAACATTTATGGTGTACTGTAAGTAAAAAGGTGCGTCAACTGCGCATATTCTTGCCTGCGATATCAACTGGGTGAAGACGCCAGCGGAGTAAGTACGGTAACCGTGTCTCGTTTTTTCCCACTCTTTACTGTGTATCTCTCTAACTAATTCTCCTTTTTTTCCCCCTCCAATGACAGATCACCAGACTTCAATTCTATCGAAATGGTCCGGCATCAGCTGAAGGATCATATCCGAAAAGTGGTGAAACCCTCAAAAAAGGATGAGTTGGCGCAAGGCATACTGAGTTTTTGGAACAATGTACTACTCACCGTGGAACGATATAATAAATATATCGACCATATTGCAATTGTGTTGCCCATTGTGATAGAGCGTAATGGGCATGCATCAGGAAGGTAGTATGGTACAGTACTGTACTATGGTAAGTACAGGCACACCAAGTACAGTATGATACAGGTAAGTATGGCACAGATTGTTTTACAGTATACAGCATGCACTTTACTGCACTAATTTTTTATTTTCAGAGAGCTGCACTACCAATTGTAAGGAATCGGGAGCCACGTCCCTTGCAGCGTGACCCCTCCTTACCCACTACCAGTACTGCAGCGGCTGCTGCCCTTGCCCCCCATCGCTACCCATGCCGCCGCCCAGTGCATACTGTATAGATACAAATCCATTTCATTCTTAATACAATGTAAAAAAGCAAATATATTTTAATTTTAAGAATAACAAAGGTTTCAATGAAAATGTTACACTAACTACACCCACACTAAAGACACCTTTCTTCACCATTTTATTTTTATTTATTTATAAAATGTTTTACCAGGAAATAATACATTGAGAGTTACCTCTCGTTTTCATGTATTTCCTGGGCACAGAGTTAAGATGACAAATAATACATGGTTACAAATACAGTTACATAAGTGAACAGGGTAAACATAATATACAAGACATTGCATGCACAGTTAAAGATAATATATATTATAAGCGTATGTAACAGTTACAGACCAGATTAAAATGTGAGAGCCTTAGTTTTGAAAGAACTTAAACTGGTGGTGGATGAGAGAGTCTCCGTTAGGTTGTTCCAGTTTTGGGGTGCATGGTAAGAGAATGTATAATTACCCCCTCGACCCCCCTTCTCCTGTACACATTAATAGGGCATGGGGAGGCGTGGGTTAATGGGCACGGATGAGAGCCAGAGAAATACGGGGGGAGGAGAGAAATGGGTTGAGTCATGGTGGAAGGGAAGGGGTAAGACACATGGCAGAGGGGAAGTGGTTAATATGGAGGGATGAGATTACCAGCAGGAGAATTCCTTATAGCTGCAGCATGTGAAAGTAAAGGAGCTCCCAGACTCGATCCCACTCCACTGTCTCTAACAGACCCACACTCAGTCCTCTCTCTGACACAGTCCCCACCCCCACGCCTCTCTGCCAGACGCACCCCCACTCTGCAGCTGCTGATAGGAATGCCATGGTAAGAAGTAAGGCAAGTATTGCTTTACCCTCCATTTTTATTACTGCAGTATTACTATGCTACTGGTATATTGCCCAACCCTACTTTGAACAATCACATATTTTATCTCATGTATCAATCCTCATGTGTGTAATGAGGCTGATCCTCTGTGAAAAGCTTTCCCCACACTATGTACATGGAAATGGTTTCTCCAGTGTATGAATCCTGTGGTGGGTGAGGAGGTGGCTCATTTGAGAAAAGCTTTTCCCACACTCTGCACATGTTTATGGTGTCTCCCCTGTATGAGTTCTCTGGTGTATCAGGAGACTGCTCTTCGTACGGAATTGTTTCCCACACTGTGTACATGTGAATGGTTTCTCCCCTGTATGAATCCGCTCATGGATGAGGAGGTCTGTCTTCTGAGAAAAGCTTTTACTACACTCTGTACATGTGAATAATTTCTCTCCAGTATGAGTCACCTGGTGTATGAGGAGACTGCTCTTATCTATGAATTGTTTCCAACATTCTGTACATGTGAATGGTTTCTCCCCTGTATGAGTCATCTGGTGTCTGAGGAGGTGGCTCTTTTTACTAAATTGTTTCCCACACCCTGAACATGTGAATGGTTTCAACCCTGTATGAATCCGCTCATGTACTGTATGAGGAGATCTGTCTTCCAAGAAAAGCTTTTACTAAACTCTGTATATGTGAATGGTTTCTCCCCTGTATGAATCTGCTCATGGTTGAGGAGCTCCGCCTTTGTAGAAAAGCTTTTACTACACTCTGTACATGTGAATAGTTTCTCCCCAGTATGAGTAATCTGGTGTCTGAGGAGGTGGCTCTTAGTACTGAATTGTTTCCCACACTCTATACATGTTAATGGCTTTTCTCCTGTATGAATCATCTGGTGTATGAGGAGACTGCTCTTAACTGTGAATTGTTTCCCACACTCTGTACATATGAATGGTTTCTCCCCTGTATGAATCCGCTCATGGATGAGGAGCTGTGTCTTCCAAGAAAAGCTTTTACTACACTCTATACATGTGAATGGTTTCTCTCCAGTATGAGTCATCTGGTGACCGAGAAGGTGGCGCTTAGTACTGAATTGTTTCCCACACTCTGTACGTGTGAATGGTTTTTCTCCTGTATGAGTCATCTGGTGTATGAGGAGACGGCTCTTAATACTAAGTTGTTTCCCACACTCTGTACATGTGAATGGTTTTTCAACTATATGAGTCATCTGGTGTTTGCAGAGGCTTACCTTATGTCTGAATTGTTTCCCACACTATGTACATGGGAATGGTTTCTCCCCTGAATAATCCGCTCACGGATGAGGAGTTGTTTCTTCACAGAAAAGCTTTTACTACACTCTGTAAATGTGAATGGTTTTTCTCCTGTATGAATCCGCTCAAGGTTGGGGAGCTCTGTCTTCCGAGAAAAGCTTTTACTACACACTGTACATGTGAATGGTTTCTCCCCTGTATGAGTCATCTGGTGTCTGAGAAGGTTGCTCTTAGTATTGAATTGTTTCCCACACACTGAACATGGGAATGGTTTCTCCACTGTATGAAGCCGCTCATATTTGAGGAGGGTCCTCTTGGTACTTAACTGTTTCCCACACACTGTACAAGGAGAAGGAGTCACTGATGTCTGAATCATCTGGTGTGGAAGAAGTTACCCCTGCAGTGAGAAACCGCTCCCACCATCTGTACATGTAAAGGTTTGCTCCCTAGTGGGGACACAAAGGTGTGTGAGCAGGTCCCTGTCCAGTGAGAAGATTTTGCCACACTGACAACAGAGAAAAGGCTGAGCGCCACGGCTTCTTCTTAAATCTCTCGCATACCTTTTGCTGGACCCATATTTAGAGCCCGTCTCTGCTGTGTGCTGTACAAGGCCTTTAAAGTCACCATCATGTGGCACTTGAAGTTAAAAGGGGCCTGTAAAAGTGTACATACCAAAAAGATTTGGGAAAATGTATCCATTTCCACAGGAAGAGGTCAAATTTTGGGAAGCCAGCCCAAACGTGGATGCTGCTATATCTAGAATAGCAAGGAAGATCACAATTCCAATAGAAGAGTCTGCAACCTTAAAATACACTATGGATAGGAAAATGGATTACGTATTAAAAAAGGCGTATGTCACAGCGGGGGCAGCCTGTAAGCCAGCCATAGCAACTATAGTTGCGGCAAGGGCTATGCGCGTCTGGATTGCCAACATAGAGGAGGCACTAGCAAAGATGTAAAAAGAAGTTCTATCCAAAAGGCACTGTCTGAAGTAAAGTGGGCGACAGACTACATAGCGGAGGCTTCTTTGGATGCGGTCAGATTAGCATCTAGATCTATGGCCTTAGCAGTGTCAGCAAGAAGGGCGTTATGGCTAAGACAATGGATGGCAGACGCAGCATCAAAGAATAGCCTATGCAGATTACCTTTTGAAGGAGAATTCCTTTTTGGCAACAAGTTTGATGCTATAATAACGAAAGCATCAGGAGGTAAGAGCAGCTTTTTGCCACAGGAAAACAGGAACAGAAGATTCAGTTTCCAGCAATCTGATAGAAATCAGTACAAAGAGGCAAAAGCATATAGACCTGGCAGATAGTCTTCAAGGCAAACAACATGGAGAGGCGGTCAGAACCGGCTTTTTCGAGGCGCCAGAAAGAAGAGGATCATTTGTCAAGAACAAATTCGCATGAAGGTCAAAGGACCCAGCAGGTGCCAGTGGGAGGAAGACTGACGCAGTTTTCTGCAACATGGGCCCAAACATAACAGGACAAATGGGTATTGGAAACCATTCGTCAGGGATACAGCATAGAGTTCAAAGAAATGCCAAGAAGAAATATGTGCCTAACAACAAGGGTACAGACCAAGGCAAAAAGAAGGCAAATGAATTCAGTTTAAAAAAAGTTACTACAAGCAGAAGTAATAACGAAGGTACCTCAGGAAGACAGAGGAGGTGGAATTTATTCCAGAATATTCCTAGTACAAAAGTCTTCAGGAGATACAGAGCAATCCTAGACCTGAGAAAGGTAAATACATTCTTGAAAATAAGAAAATTCAAGATGGTGTCTTTGAACCTGATCATTCAGGAGGTACAACCAGGAGAGTGGATGGTATCGATAGATTTAAGGGACACTTATCTACACGTGGCCATATCAAGGAGACACCAAAGATTCCTAAGGCTCACAGTGAACCAACATCATTATCAGTACACAGCCCTGCCATTCGGTCTGGCGACCTCTCCAAGGACATTTACAAAAGTTCAAGCCCCACTAGTGGCAGAAATGTGAAAAAGAGGGGTAGAAATATACCCATACCTGGACGACACCTTGGTAAAATCAAAAAGTCAGAAGAAATTAGAACAAGACCAGAAGATGGTCATAACCTTCTTGGAACAACACGGTTGGTTAATAAACAGAGTCAAGAGTCACCTAACACCCACTCAACTGCTAAAGTTTTTGGGAGTGGCATTCAACAGGGCAAAAGGGCTGACGTTGCCAGACACATGAAGGCAAGACATAGCATTGCAAGCGAGGAAGCTCAGGAAAGCAGGAAAACAAGGAAAAGAATCCCAAGGGGATGCACTCACGTATAAGGAACTCAAAAATAAATAAATTTTAATGATATCAAAGCAAATTACTATTTAAAACCTAACCAACAAGGCGCATGTTTGTCACAGCTATTTACGGGGCACTGACTATCAACCTATTTCTGGATATGAGCACTATTGCAAGTGATCCAAACAAAAGGCTGAGTAGTGATAATCTGGTGATAACGATAGGTATCGCCCAGGTGAAAAAACACAGTCCCATCAACAAGTCTTAACACTCAGACCAAAGAGATAAAGGGGTAGGTGCACAGAGTCAAGGTTGGTGCTGGTGTTCCACTTATCTTTCAATGAAACATGGATTGATACACTTAGCCTTGACAGCTGTGTTACTTAGTAGATCTGCTGACATTGATAGCTATGGAAAAGCTATTAACTCTTGCCTATTTCTTTCAGGCATCAGGTTCTGCTGTATGCAGGTACACAATGAGTTAAAGCAAAAGCCCCCACCCCCTTTCCGTTTCCTAGAGACTGGTGTCACTGACCATGAGGCCACAAAAACGAAAGCAGAGGGAATAGAGACCCCTCATACCCCAGAGAACAAATTAGCTGGCAGTTCAGCCGGGTACCTGATACATGCAGTAATTGCCACAGGGATCCTCCAAGCTGCAGTGAAGGTATTTGTGCTCTCCCTAGCTAGTGGGATCCGCATTTGGCCCACATCTTAGTTAACTGGGTAAGGAAAGTGCTCCACGCTGTGTGAGCAAACAGACCGTGCTACTAATTAGTCGGTCGCGCCAATGACGTCACCCAGGACGTCTCAACCGGCACGTGTTTCGTTCCTGCCAATGGAACTTCTTCGGGGGTGGGCAGGTCAAGTCTCCCTTGTTATAGCAACCTGATAGCGTCGTTGTGGCTCAGTGTTAGATGATGCATAGGGAGGGGAGGAGTGAGGAGGGCTCACAGAGAGATTTGATTAAAACGGGTTCTATTAACCCTTACATTGGTTTTAAAAGGTATGTGTAGTGACCAGCTATATTGCTCATGAGAGGATATTATTTATAATTTATTTATAAAATATTTTACCAGGAAGTAATACATTGAGAGTTACCTCTCGTTTTCAAGTATGTCCTGGGCACAGAGTAAAACAAATAATACATGGTTACAAGTACAGTTACATAAATGAACAAGGTATACATTATATACAAGACAATGCGTGCACAGTTAAAGAAAATATATATTATGAGCGTATGAAACAGTTGCAGACCAGATTAAAGTGTGAGACAGCCTTAGATTTGAAAGAACTTAAGCTGGTGGTGGATATGAGAGTCTCTGGTAGGTTGTTCCAGTTTTGGGGTGCACGGAAGGAGAAGGAGGAGCGGCCGGATACTTTGTTGAGCCTTGGGACCATGAATAGTCTTTTGGAGCCTGATCTCAGGTGATAGGTGCTGCATGTGGTAGGGGTGAGGAGCTTGTTCAGGTAGCTGGGTAGCTTGCCCAGAAAGTATTTGAGGGTGAGACAGGAAAGGTGAACTTTGCGCCTAGACTCTAGTGATGACCAATCTAGTTCTTTGAGCATTTCGCAGTGATGTGTGTTGTAGTTGCATTGGAGAACAAAACGACAAATTGAATTGTAGAGGGTGTCAAGTTTGCTAAGGTGGGTTTGAGGAGCCGAGCCATATACTATGTCTCCATAGTCAATAATTGACATTAGCATCTGCTGTGCAATACGCTTTCTGACCAGGAGACTTAGGGAGGATTTGTTCCTGTAAAGTACCCCTAGTTTGGCATAGGTCTTGGTTGTCAGGGTATCAATGTGCATCCCGAATGTTAAGTGGGAGTCAAACCATAAGCCCAGGTATTTAAAACTAGTGACAGGTGTTAGGGTGGTGTTAGCGTTGGTTCTTATCAGGAGCTCAGTCACTGGAAGCTTTACAAATTTAGTCTTGGTCCCAAATACCATTGTTACAGTCTTGTCAGTGTTTAAAAACAGTTTGTTTTGGGAAATCCAGTTTTCGAGTCTCAAAAAGTCAGACTGAAGTATGTGTTGAAGGTCAGAAAGGCTATGGCTGTGTGCATATAGGATTGTGTCATCTGCATACATGTGTATTGAGGCTTCCTTACAAGCTGTGGGAAGATCATTAATGAACACTGAGAAGAGTAGGGGCCCCAGAACAGAGCCTTGCGGGACACCACAGGTGATATCCAGGGGGTTGGAGTTAGAGCCTGAGATGGACACATGTTGGGATCTTCCTGATAGGTAGGACTGAAACCAGTTTAGAGCATGTTTCCCTATTCCAGAGCTCTGGAGTTTGTTAAGCAGGATAACATGATCAACTGTGTCAAAAGCCTTTGCAAAATCTAGGAATACTGCACCTGGATAGGAGCAGGCATACTACCTTGTCACACAATAAAGTGCTAGAAACTGGTGTTGTGTTGTATATTCCTAATGCATGCAGACAGCCTCCCTTGTGTGTAAACATGAGGGGGCTGAGTGTTAAAATCAGGTGACTGGTAAAAACTGGGTAATGGATAGTATATTGGAGGTGTAATAGAGCTGGGTTCACAAAAAGGGGGTATAGACAAAACCCTCATTGAGACCCCCTGGGGACAAAGTCCACATAAAGTTTACACAAAGTCCCCAGGGTGTAAATCCATTGAGACTCCCTTCTCAGTAGGGCTATGTCCAAATCACCCTTGCGTATACCCAGTTTCACAGATTCAATTCCCTGGAAAGATAGATTGGAAACATCTCCTCCGTGAAAGGAGTTGATGTGTCTGGCCACGGGCACATCTTTTTTGGTATTGATTGTGCTCACGTGTTCCAAAATTCTCCTCCGGAACTCACGTGTGGTCTTGCCGACATATTTTATCCCACACCTGCATGTTATGAGATAGACAACTCCCTCTGTTTTAGTTTATGAAATTACGCATATTATAGTGTTTGTCATTGCGTGATCCATTAAATTGTTTATAGGGGTGTACATATTTACATGCTTTGCAGGCACCACATCTATAGGTACCCATTACTTTGTTGGAACCAAGCCATGTAGTGCTGTTCTGGTTCTGGTAATGGCTAAGTACCAGGTGGTCTGCCAAATTGTGTGGGCGTTTATATGTGATTGACGCATGGGGATTTAGCACCTTGCTGAGATCTTTATCCTCCATGAGGATGTGCCAGTGTTTATTTAGTGAATCCCTGATCTCTCTCCATTGTTTATTAAAGGTTCCAATTACCCTTATGACCTGTGTACCCTCACCTTCTGTTTTTTAGGAGTATAAGAGTGTTCGTCTATCCGTGTGTTTTGCACGTTTGTATGCCTTGTTAACACATGATCGACTGTACTCCCTATTTAGAAATTTATTTTTCATTATTGCTGACTGTTTTTCAAAATCTGTAGATGTTGAGCAGTTCCGTCTAACCCGTAGGAACTGTCCCGTTAGGATCCCCTGTATAAGGGGCCTAGGGTGATGGCTTGATGCCAGCAAAAGATTGTTGGTTGCAGTAGCCTGCTGTGTACCGTGGTGTGGAGTAGGCCCAGAGTATCCTTGTATATATTGAGATCTAAGAAGGTGACACATTCCTGGCTAATGTTGTATGTTAGTCTTAGGTTATGTGTGTTTTGGTTGAGCTTGTCTACAAAGGATACAAACATTTCTCGGGTGCCACACCACACCACCAGCACATCATCAATGTAGCGAGATCATAGGTCTACAAATTTAGTGTACTCCGACATAGTATCAGTAAAAACACCACATTCTTCCCACCAACCCAGGTACAGGTTGGCATAAGTCGGGGCACACGTTGTGCCAATCGCTGTACCCTGGAGTTGGTGGTAATACTTGTTTTTAAATAGGAAGTAGTTGTGGGTTAGTACATACTTTAGAAGTTCAATTGTAAACGCATTATGGTCAGTGTGTTCAACGCTTCTAGTTTTTAAGAAGGATTCCACTGCTCTAAGACCCACTTGGTGCTGAATACTTGTGTATAAGGACTCGACATCCACGGATACCAAGAAGGTATTTGGTGTCACATGGACGCCGTCAATTTTCCTGAGAATGTCAGTCGTGTCTTTAGTGTATGATGGTAAATTTACCACAAACGGTCTCAAAACTACATCCAGATACATACTGGCATGTTCATTCAAAGACTCAATGCCCGATACTATTGGTCTACCTGGGGGATTTTAAGCATCCTTATGTAATTTTGGCAAAGTATAGAAAGTTGCCACTTTTGGTTTGGTTACCAGGATGTAATTGAATTCCTGTTCAGTGATAACCTTACTGGTTAATCCTGTTTTTAAGATAAACTGAAGTTCTTTCTGGAAACATGTAGTTGGATTATCCTGCAAGATTTTATAACATGTTTTGTCGTTCAGGAGTCTGGTATTTTCACGGACATACTTATTCTTATACTTATAACCACAATGTTCCCTCCCTTGTCGGAGGGTTTAATGATTATTCCTTTGAGTTTAATAAGTTCTTGTAGGGCCATTTTTTCTTCCCCAGTCATATTTTCTATGCCTCCTCTAGGTGATATTTGTTCAAGATCTTTAACTACCAACTTGATGAAAACATCCACATTGGTGTTAGAGCCTATGTATGGTGTGAAGTGGCTTTTAGGTCTTAATGATGTGAATGGGCCTTTGCCTAAATCTCTGCTCCCTTCAACTTCGAGCACTATAAGGTTCCTGTAAGCTTCCAGGTCTGTTTCAGTGGCATTTTTGAGGAAGTCAGGGGGTGTAGTTAGCTGTTCCCTCCTTTTAAACATTTTATGTAAGGCTAGCTTCCTACCAAAGAGATGGATGTCCTTGACCCAGTCAAAGAGGTTAAAATTGCAGGTTGGGGTGAAGGAGAGTCCTTTCTTTAAAACTAGTTCTTGTGCAGATGTAAGTGTGATAGTTGACAAATTCACTATCTGCAGTTCATTTAGTATCTCCTCCTTCTCCTTGCCCTGCTTCTCCCTCTGTAACCCCATATCTCTCTGTCTCTTAGCCTGTCCGTGTCCTCTCCTTGTCTTGCGCCTCGTCCTCTGTTGTTCCCACCCCCCTGTGTGGTTCTGGGTATGTCTAAAAAAAAAGTCCCGTCCGCTAGTGGTTGAACTTGTGTCTGTTCGAAGGGTGTAGATTCCTCATTCTCGGAATTCTCCCACTCAGTGGATGTGTCATGAAAGTCCTTTGTTTTAGTGTTTTTTGGAATTTTGTATATTTTGCCTGTTCTGTAGTCGTCTGTCTCTCATGAGTTTTTTTTTATGTTTTCTTGCTTTAATATCTCGAGTAAAATTGTCAATGTTTTTTTTTAGTTTATTCTCAAGATCTATGTAATCCGGATTATTCTCCCAAACATTGATGTTAGTGAGTTCTACATTAAGGTCTGTAGTGGCCTGTTCCAGTCTCTTAGTCTCATAATCTACAAGTAGTACCATAAACTCCTTGGAGCAGTTAGACAGAATATTTTCCCACTTTCTTTGGAAAAGTTAGTCATCAACTCTAAATGATGGAAATAGATTGATGCGTAAGCCTCTTGGTATAAATTCTTTAGTGATATAATTTCTTAGGCTCAGAGTTTCCCATAATAGATGTGTCTCTTTTTTATAACATCTTTCCAGATTGTTAAAGAATGACTTAATGTCAGGTGGAGGAGTGGTTGCTCCTTTCAAAGTCCTCTGAAAACAGTTTTTCTGCTTCCAGAAGACGCTCCCTAAATTCTGTCTTAGAGGTGAGAAAACCTGTCATTGCTGAATTGACCGGCTGGGGTGTAAGAAAGAACAAAAAGTTCAAACTGTGTAATAACTGGGGGGAAAGGGGAGAGAGGTGGAGTAAACCCCGCTCAGTCAATGGCATAGGAGAGTAGAGACTGGAGTGGTGCTATCAGGGACAGAGGGTGTACTGGAAAACAAGGAAAAGAATCCCAAGGGGATGCACAAGAAGGGGGTATAGACAAAACCCTCATTGAGACCCCCTGGGGACAAAGTTAAGTGGAACACCAGCACCAACCTTGACTCTGTGCACCTACCCCTTTATCTCTTTGGTCTGAGTGTTAAGACTTGTGGATGGGACTGTGTTTTTTCACCTGAGCAGATACCTATCGTTATCACCAGATTATCACTACTCAGCCTTTTGTCTGGATCACTTGCAATAGTGCTCATATCCATAAATAGGTTGATAGTCAGTGCCCCGTAAATAGCTGTGGCAAACATGCGCCTTGTTGGTTAGGTTTTAAATAGTAATTTGCTTTGATATCATTAAAATTTATTTATTTTTGAGTTCCTTATAAGTGAGTGCATCCCCATGGGATTCTTTTCCTTGTTTTCCAGTACACCCTCTGTCCCTGATAGCACCACTCCAGTCTCTACTCTCCTATGCCATTGACTGAGCGGGGTTTACTCCACCTCTCTCCCCTTTCCCCCCAGTTACTAGCTCAGGAAAGCAACCAGAACTTCAGCAGAAGAATGCATGACGCTTCTAGGGAAATTCGCTTCAACACTAAGCGTCATAAAATGGGCAGCGCTTCATATGAGACCGTTACAAATTGTTTTTTTACAACAATGTAACGGGAACCACAAGGATACAAGACAAAGAATCTTGTTACCCCCACACACAAAAAAAAGAATTAAAGTGGTGGGAAGATATCCAAAATCTGGGGAAAGGACGAACACTACCCCCAGTACAGTGGGAAAGAATCACAACAGATGCGAGCAACGCAGGTTGGGGTGCCCAAATGGGAGAAACGACGAAAGGAAGGAGCGGTGCACTGAGGTAAGTAGGTAAGACCAAACGCAGCTCAAACAAAAACGACTATTTATTGAAAAAAGGGACAAACATCAAGAAGCTAGAAACCTCTGATGCGTTTCATCCCACAAGGGACTTTGTCAAAGAGTGAGAAACACTGGTGCAAGGAACCTGGGCAAACCAGGAACAGCACCTCCCATCAAATCTGCTGGAACTAAAAGCAGTACAAAGGGCTGTGGATGCATTCCAAGACCAAATAAGAGATGGCAATATAAAGATATAGTCAGACAACCGGTCAGTTGTAAAGTATATAGCCAAACAAGGGGGAACCAGGAGCAGAAAGCTGATGAACCTCACAGCAGAAATCCTCTCTTGGGCAGAGAGCCACTTATCAGAGATCACAGCCGTACACATCCCAGGACTGGAAAATGTCACAGCAGACTTTCTAAGTCGCAATATTATACACCCAGGAGAATGGGCATTAGACCCACAGGTGTTTCAAGAGCTGGTAGAGCGATGGGGTCAGCCAGACATTGATCTCATGGCGACACATCAGAACCGCAAGGTAAAGAACTACTGTGCAATACTGTTTCATCCCAGCGCAAAAAACACAGATGTTCTCAGCTTCAAATGAGATTTCAAGTTGGCATACCTGTTTCCCCCAATTCCGAAAACAATCAGGAAAATCAGGGAAGACCAAGCGGAAGTGATATTGGTAACACCATATTGGCCAAGAAGGCCTTGGTTCACACACCTGGTAAATATGGCAATAGATATACCATGGCACATACCAGATCGCAAAGAACTTATGCGACAGGGGCCAATATGCCACCCGAACGCCAAACAATGGGCCATGACGGCATGGCGATTTAGTGGGAAACATTGAGGTTGAAAGGTTGTTCAGACAAAACAATTCAGACCCTATTACTGGCAAGAAAGGGATCCACATCAAAAGTATACCATAGAATTTGGCTTTGTTTCCGGGATTGGTGCTCAAAAGAAACACAAAATTTCTTCTCACCAAGAATTGTGTCAATAGTGGAGTTCTTGCAAAAGGGATTTGAGAAAGGTCTCAGCCTCAGCTCCCTGAAAGTACAGGTGTCTGCACTATCAGCCTTATTGGAAAGAAATCTGGCAATGGAAAGATTAATCATCCGGTTCTTGCAAGCAGTTAAAAGACTAAGACCTCAACTTAAAAACAGAGTACCAACATGGGACCTGTCCTTAGTATTGGATGTATTAACAGCACCTCCTTTCGAACCTATACAAGAGATAGGTTTGAGATGGTTATCGTGGAAGATTGCGTTCTTGATCGCGATAACCTCAGCAAGGAGAGTGGGAGAACTACTGGCACTATCAGCCAAGGAACCATTCCTAGTCGTGCACCAAGACAAGGCAGTTCTCAGACCAGTGCATCAATTCCTGCCAAAGGTTGCATCACAGATCCATATGGATCAGGAAATCGTGATCCCGTCATTCTGTCCAGATCCAAAGAACAAGAAAGAGGAGAGATTACACAAACTAGATCTCGTGAGATGTCTAAAGGTATACATGGAAAGGATGTGAGAAAGTCGGACAGACTATACATCATACCAGAGGGACCGAAGAAAGGTCAAGCAGCATCTAAAACAACAATTTCCCAATGGATAGTGGCATGTATTAAAAAAGCTTATGAGACCAAAGGACAAGATAAACCTTTGAATATTAAAGCTCGTTCTACAAGGGCCATGTCTACGTCATGGGCATTCAAAGCTCAGGCAACACCAGGGCAGATATGCAAAGCAGCGGTCTGGTCCTCATTCAATACATTTTTGAAATACTACAGACTGGACGTACAATCCTCAGCTAACGCAAGTTTTGGACGGAGAGTTCTACAATCTGTGATGAAATAAAGTGTAAAAGTGAATTAATAAAGGTCAACTGATAACGGCATTGACTGGTGGTTTATTCTTATGTATCCCTCCCTAATTTGTCACTGCTGGGGTATGTCCCAAAGGTGCCCACTGCCAGGGTGATCAGGAAAGAAGAACATTTAAAACAACTTACCGTAATTTTCTTTTCCTGGAACCATGGCAGTGGGCACCTTTGGGGTGAAATCCCTCCTCACTCTAGGTAGGACAGGAAATTGACTTTTGCAGGTAGGCCATAAAAGGCCCCTCCCTCTACCTGCACCTTAGTCTCAGGATTCTCCCATAGCTGAAAAATATAACTGAAAGGCATTAGACATACATAGGGAGGGTAACTATGTGCCCACTGCCATGGTGCCAGGAAAAGAAAATTACGGTAAGTTGTTTTAAATGTTCTTCTTTCTGCAAGTAAAGTCTGTCTGGGTGCATGTTGTAATCCCAAAATACACAAAGTGTGAAGAGTGAATGCCATAATACCCAAAGATGAGACTGAAAATTACTGAACTAAAGCAGAAAACCAAATTATTTTGCTGAAGCGGAGGGATTGCACATAGCAAGAAAATGGTGTAAAGCAAATGCCTTTTCTGAAGCAAGGAAATGGGCAGCTACACTATCAAGCATTATGTGAAAGAAATAGTGCCAAATAGGTTAAAGTGAAGAGTACACCTAAAGGGAAAAAAAAAACCCCCTGGGAATTTAAAATGGCCACCCAGCTGAAGTCACAGACTCTGCAAGAATGGTGAAGAAAATATGTTCCTGGTGTAAAGAGCCCAGCCACACGGAGCAGTGTCCCTTCAGGCCTTATTCAGACGATGAGGATGGCCCCTACGTGGCCCTTGGAAAAGGGCAGCAGCCAGAGCACTATTTTTTTGGACGAGCCAAGGAACTGCAGCAGCCAGCAATGCGCTGAGACCCAAGGAAGGTACAGAAGTTTTACTTAGCAACTGCACATCCAGTATCACTGAGGAGAAAGAATGCGTGCACAGAACTGCTGATGTTGTAAAACATACCAAAGGAAAGAAAAAGTCTACAGGGATGCCTGTGAGAGCTACGACCTCTACAAGCAAAATATGCCCACCGGTAGGACTATCACAAGCTGGGGTTCTAGGAAATACACTGGCAAAAGCTGCAATAGCACCTCCTGAGGTCAGGAAGAAAAATACACCTGATGTCCTCCATTTTGGGGCAAACGAAAAGTATCTATCTGCAGAGCAGGAGGATTCAGGAGCCCTATTGGCTTATACGTGCTATGTGACTGTCCCAGAGGCTCATGGGATATGTAGTCCCTGCTTGGAGCCTCTTCCTATTAGCCGCCATTTGCACACTTGTCATGCGAATGCGCAGCATCTCGAACATGTGCAATTGCCTCCAAGATGGTGGTGCCCTGCAAAGGTAGCCGCCATCGTAACCTTCCCGGCACCTCCTGAACCTGCTCCGTGCCTCAGTTCCCACCCACAGCCCTCCCCGCACCCTCCCCATTCTCCGTTGTCGGTCACAGCCGCAGTGACAGTTAAGGGAATGAAGGGGAACCTGGGAGGAACCAACGGGGTCAAGGGGAGCCCAGAGGGAGACCCTGGTATACAAATCTGCAAACATCTCATACACAAAGATACGCCCTTTCTTCTGTTGCTCGACTGCTAAAACTCTGACACAGACCCTCATTCTCTCCCGTCTCAATTACTGTAACCTCCTGCTGTCTGGCCTTCCTGCCTCTCACCTGTCTCCCCTATAATGTATCCTAAATGCTGCTGCCAGAATCACACTACTCATTCCTAAATCTGTCTCAGCATCTCCCCTGCTGAATCCCTCTCCTAGCTTCATATCAAATCCTGTATCACACACAATTCTCCTCCTCACTGTTAAAAGCTTTACACTCTTCTGCTTCTCCTTACATCTCAGCCCTAATTTCTTGCTATACACCATCCCAACTCTTGCGTTCTGCCCAAGGATGTCTTCTCTCTACCCCTTTCGTATCTAAAGCCCTCTCCTGCCTTAAATCTTTCTCACAGACTGCCCCACACCTCTGGAAGGCCCTTCCCCGCAGTATCCGACTAACACCCTCTCTATCCACCTTTAAGACCCACCTGCTTAAGGAAGCATATGAGTAGCTCCATGGCTGATAATTTACAATTCATACATAAACCTTTACCCCTTGCAGACACACTTACCAGAACGCCCTCCTACTGTCTCTGTACGTTCTTCCTACCAACCAATTCGATTGTAAGCTCTTTGGAGCAGGGACTCATTTTCCTAAATGTTACTTGTGTCTAAAGCACTTCTTCCCATTATGTTTTATTTGTATTATTTGTTATTTATACGATTGTCACGTGTA
Source organism: Ascaphus truei (assembly GCF_040206685.1). Lineage (NCBI taxonomy): Eukaryota > Metazoa > Chordata > Amphibia > Anura > Ascaphidae > Ascaphus > Ascaphus truei. Next base: position 482,681,317 of record NC_134484.1, read on the forward strand.
TTAGTGCTGTGAAGAGCTATGTACACTAATGGCACTATGTAAATAAAGACATAGATACCTATCCTGTGTAAACACTTGGGTGACAAGGTTTTCTAACTGAGAAACATTTTATACACTCTGCACATGGGAAAGGTTTCTCCCCTGTGTAAATTCTCTGGTGTCTGAGGACTGTCCTCCTATTACAGAATTGAGTATGATGTAATCCCCTTTTATGAATTGTCTGGTGTGTGTTTAGGTGCCTCTCAGGGCTGAAATGTTTCCCAAATTCTGTACAAATAAAAAGTTGCTCCCTTGTGTAAATCTGCTGGTGTAACAAGAGGTCCCACTTTGTATAAAATTGTTTCCCACACTGAACAAGCAAATTGTGTAAATACTGGGGTGTGACAGGAGATCACACTTTGTACGGAATTGTTTCCAACACCCTGAACTAGGGTTAGACAATAACAAAAATACTTCCCACCATAAGAGTATTAAGTAATTTATTGTGATAACAATATTCAGCAATATATTAACACCCAATAAAAAGCAAAAAAGCAAAAGTCCTCAAAATGTTCAAGGTCATTTATTGTGAAACATATTTCTTATACAAATCCATTTCATTCTTAATACAATGTAAAAAAGCAAATACTGTATATTTTAAGTTTAAGAATAACAAAGGTTTCAATTAAAATGTTACACTAACTACACCCACACTAAAGCCCCCTTTCTTCACCATTTTATTTTTATTTATTTATAAAATGTTTTACCAGGAAATAATACATAATACATGTATTTCCTGGGCACAGAGTTAAGATGACAAATAATACATGGTTACAAATACAGTTACATAAGTGAACAGGGTATACATAATATACAAGACATTGCATGCACAGTTAAAGATAATATATATTACAAGCAAGAGTATGTAACAGTTACAGACCAGATAAAAATGTGAGAGCCTTAGGCTAAGGCCCCGCTCCCTCAGTCAGCACACCCGCACTGCAGACAGGCGGCGCGCTGACAGGCACAGACCACGATATGTGGTCTGTAGGGAGCCGGAGGGGGGCGGGAGTGGGCGGGATCTGATCGTGGTGCCGTCCACCCCCCCACCACCACCCCCACACACAACACATACATACATACACACACACACACTTTAACCCGTAGCTCCTTCCCTGCTCCCCGCCCAAGGCGCCTCCCATCTAGCTCCTTCCCTCCCCTCCTCCCCATTGGCTGACTCGCGTACCACGTGACGAGTCAGCGCTGAAAATCACTAGGATCTTGAAGCATCGGCCGGCTGACACGTCACAGAACGTAGTCAGCCCTGCCTGAAGGAGGCAGCGGGGGCTAGGACCATTAGGGTAAGGGTCTGGTGGCCCGCAGCCGCGCACGCCGCCATCCGCAGCCTTAGTTTTGAAAGAACTTAAACTGGTGGTGGATGAGAGAGTCTCCGGTAGGTTGTTCCAGTTTTGGGGTGCATGGTAAGAGAATGTATAATTACCCCCTCGACCCTCCTTCTGTACACATTAATAGGGCATGGGGAGGCGTGGGTTAATGGGCATGGGGAAGGAGGGGGTCAAGAGGCACAGGTGGGTGAGAGCCAAGAGAAATACAGGGGAGGAGAGAAAGGGGTTGAGTCATGGTGGAAGGGAAGGGGTAAGAGGCATGGCAGAGGGGAAGTGGTTAATATGGAGGGGTGAGATTACCAGCAGGAGGATTCCTTATAGCTGCAGCATGTGAAAGTCGAGGAGCTCCCAGACTCGATCCCACTCCACTGTCTCTACCACACCCACCACCCAGTCCTCTCTGACACTGTCCCCACCCCCATGCCTCTCTGCCAGACCCACCCCCACTCTGCAGCTGCTGATAGGAATGCCATGGTAAGAAGTAATGGCAAGTATTGCGTTACCCTCCATTTTTATTACTGCAGTATTACTATGCTACTTGTATATTGCCCAACCCTACTTTGAACAATCACATATTTCATCTCATGTATGAATCCTCATTTGTGTAAGGAGGCTGATCCTCTGTGAAAAGCTTTCCCCACACTATGTACATGGAAATGGTTTCTCCCGTGTATGAATCCTGTGGTGGGAGAGGAGGTGGCTCATTTGAGAAAAGCTTTTCCCACACTCCACATGTGAATCATTTCTCTCCTGTATGAGTCATCTGGTGCCTGAGGAGGTTATTCTTAATACTGAATTGTTTCCCACACTCTGTACATGTGAATGGTTTCTCCCCTGTATGAATCCGCTCATGTATGAGGAGCTGTGTCTTCCAATAAAAGCTTTTACAACACTCTGTACATGTGAATGGTTTCTTTCCTGTATGAATCCGCTCATGTCTGAGGAGCTCTGTCTTCCAAGAAAAGCTTTTACTACACTCTGTACATGTGAATGGTTTCTCCCCTGTATGAGTCATCTGGTGTCTGAGGAGGTGGCTCTTAGTATCAAATTGTTTCCCACACTCTGTACATGTGAATGGTTTCTCTCCTGTATGAATCATCTGGTGTCTGAGGAGACCCTGCTTAACTGTGAATTGTTTCCCACACTCTGTACATGTGAATGGTATCTCCCCTGTATGAATCCGCTCATGGTTGCGGAGTTCCGCCTTTGTAGAAAAGCTTTTACTACACTCTGTACATGTGAATGGTTTCTCCCCTGTATGAATCCGCTCATGGTTGCGGAGTTCCGCCTTTGTAGAAAAGCTTTTACTACACTCTGTACATGTGAATGGTTTCTCCCCTGTATGAATCCGCTCATGGTTGCGGAGTTCCGCCTTTGTAGAAAAGCTTTTACTACACTCTGTACATGTGAATGGTTTCTCTCCTGTATGAATCATCTGGTGTCTGAGGAGACCCTGCTTAACTGTGAATTGTTTCCCACACTCTGTACATGTGAATGGTATCTCCCCTGTATGAATCCGCTCATGGTTGCGGAGTTCCGCCTTTGTAGAAAAGCTTTTACTACACTCTGTACATGTGAATGGTTTCTCTCCAGTATGAGTAATCTGGTGACTGAGGAGGTGGCTCTTAGTACTGAATTGTTTCCCACACTCTGTACATGTGAATGGTTTCTCCCCTGTATGAATCCGCTCATGTTTGTGGAGGTCTGCCTTCCAAAAAAAGCTTTTACTACACTCTGTACATGTGAATGGTTTCTCCCCTGTATGAATCACCTGGTGTAGGAGGAGGCTGCTCTTAGTACTGAATTGTTTCCCACACTCTGAACATGTGAATGGTTTCTCCCCTGTATGAGTCATTTGGTGTATGAGGAGGTGGCTCTTTTTACTAAATTGTGTCCCACACTCTGTACATGTGAATCGTTTTTCTCCTGTATGAGTCACCTGGTGTCCGCAGAGGGTTCTCTTATATCTGAATTGTTTCCCACACTCTGTACATGTGAATGGTTTCTCCCCTGTATGAATCCGCTCATGTCTGAGGAGCTGTGTCTTCCAATAAAAGCTTTTACAACACTCTGTACATGTGAATCGTTTCTTTCCTGTATGAATCCGCTCATGTCTGAGGAGCTCTGTCTTCCAAGAAAAGCTTTTACTACACTCTGTACATGTGAATGGTTTCTCCCCTGTATGAGTCATCTGGTGTCTGAGGAGGTAGCTCTTAATACGGAATTGTTTCCCACACTCTGTACATGTTAATGGCTTTTCTCCTGTATGAATCATCTGGTGATTGAGGAGGGTCCTCTTGGAACTCAACTCTTTCCCACACACTGTACAAGTAAAAGGAGTCACTGCTGCCTGAATCTTCTGCTGTGAATGAAGTTTCCCTTTCAGTGAGAAACCGCTCCCACCATCTGTACATGTAAAGGTTTTCTCCCTAGTGGGGACACAAAGGTGTGTGAGCAGGTCCCTGTCCAGTGAGAAGCTTTTGCCACACTGACAACAGAGAAAAGCTGAGCATCGTGGCTTCTTAAATCTCTCGCATACCTTTTGCTGGACCCATATTTAGAGTCCGTCTCCGCTGTGTGCTGTACAATGTCTGTAAATTCACCATCATGTGGCACTGGTTCCTTGTATGTGTCTAAAATGTGGCAGGAATCATTGTTTTTTGGCACTTCTGGGCTGCGAGGAGTAAGACAGCTTCTGGATGTATCAGAGCTCAAGTCCTGTTCCTCATTCAGGCCGATCTCTAACAGAAGTAAACAAAAAAGACTGAAAACATTTGTTCTATCTGTAAATCAAATTACTGAAAGCAAATTACAAATCCAAAACACTGAAAAATCTATTTCACCAATACTTAATTAACAAAATATATTCTTCCCCCAGAGATTTAAAATTGTGACCCATGGATATCCAGTGGCCCCTAATGACTGTGGTGGTGGTTCCCGAAGGCCTGAAATGTATTTGTAGCAGCTCTCAGTGAAATCATTGATACATATATAACTTGGATTTATTACGGTATTCATTATTTAAGTGTACATGTACATCCTCCAAATAATTAACTTTGAAAATGTCCATGAGAAGTAAAGGTAAGGAACTCCTGGTCTATCACATTAGTGCGTTAATAATATCAACTAAACAAGACAGCAACCTATAGTGTAAAGATACTGTAGATGCCCATGTATGTATGTCTCTATTTATATAAGGCCCGCAGTGTACTCAGTGCTTTACAGCAGAAACAATACAGTACAGGGAATTATAATACAATAAGTGCAACAAACACAATCAGACAATAGGAACAGAAATCCCTGCCCTGGAGAGCTTACAATGTAAGTGATGCAGTGACTACACTGCCCATGTAATCTTCTGCCATAAGACCCACAAACTAAAGTGCTCCATTTTGTGTCATATTTTGTCAGTCACAAATACTATTCATATCATTTCCCAAGCACGCAGCCTTGGTGTAATATTTGACTCCTCTCTTTCCTTCTCCTCTCACATTCAAAATAAAGAAAAAAGGCGCACTGCAGAAAAGAAGAACTGGAGGCAAAAGTAGAAAAAATAAGAGTTATTGAGACACAGCCCAAGATACAAGAGAAACCTCCAACGCGTTTCTCACCATGGGCGCTTTATCACAGAGTGGTTTCCTGAGTCTAGAGAGTGTCACATTATGGGCACTCACCGCCGAAAACACTGCCTACATGTATCCCAGGTAAAAAAGTCCCGTGTGATCAAAACAGTCCAGGAAAAATGTAACCATGGAAAAAGGCAGAATAACTGTGGGGGAGAAATCCAGCAAAAGGATACAATAAAGAATACAATAACAATAAACGTAAATAGACTCATAAGGACAATACAAATGAAATGAAAAATAATCAAATTTAAAAGTGGATAGGATGTGGAGGGAATAAAATTATCTTAGATTAAATTAACTGTAACACCAAATAATATAATCATGTAATAATATACATATATAATAAATGTAAACTCAACTACCAAGGCAAAGAACAATTTGAATCTTGATAAGGGGAATATACATAATGAATAAGATGTAAATAAATAAATCACACTGAGAAAATTGCATACAGCATACACAGGGAAAAGTGTGACAAGTATTGACGCAATAGCACCTCCAGAGGTCAGGGTGAAAAATACACTTGAAAATGCAAAAATGAAGGAAAAAATGTGTTTAATGTATAATGTGTCTATCCAGTCGGTGAAGACGCCCCCATCATGACTCACTGTCCTGAAGAATTGCCTGGACTCTTGGGACGCTGTCCCCATCTATCAGTTAAGCTATGTCTAAAGACTGTGGCTATTATTGCGTATCTAATGACCCTAAATGAGAGGGTATTGTTTAAGCTGGGGAACCAGGTTAGTTAGGGAAGGGTCCCTTGAATTTGTTGTCCCAAATGCATTTTATTGCATCTATTGATGGTCAGATGCCCATAACTCTGCATTTCCAACCTTTATACGTGTCTGAGAGCCATATTGCACTTGTAACTCTGCTGCATGTGGCTTGTCCCAGAACACCCAGCAGGCCTGGGGACTTCCTATGAGAGGCAATGAACCATGAATATTCACTAAATGTGACCATGCGCCTTGTAACAAGATAACACCCCTTTGTGCAGACAAAGGGGAAAAGGTACTCACCAGAGACAGGAAATGGGACAGTTTCACTCTTTATTGGGGTCAGATGTTCCTCAGCGTTCGCCTCTTTTTTCCCTGATTTAATCTGTAATCTCTTCAGCACAACCACAGGGAAACCTGGCAATAAGAAAAGGGAAATCCATCATGTAAAGCTGGGAGTGGGGGCGCTTCTTGTGATATCAGTATACAGAAATACTCCATACTGATTCCTATGGGGGAGGGGTGAAGTGATTGATTTTACTTTGTTATTAACCCTTTGAGTGCAAATAAGTTTTTACCCCCGAGTGCTGAAAACATTTTGGAGCTACCAATGTTCAAACCTCAATAACAATAATATTCCCAATATAACCTTAGACAAATGATTTTTTTCATTAGAACAGGTATCTTATTATTCTATGCACGCTTTAATATTATTTCCCAAAATATGGCAGACATTTCAGTCCATGTTTTAAACATACTGAATAAAGACAAGTGAGGATGTAAGGGTACTTACCACAAACAGGAAATGCATCTATTTCTTCCTTTATTGGGGTCACATGTTCCTCTGTGTCGGTCTCTGCTTTCTCTGACTTAATCTCTAACCTCTTTGGTACAACCACTGGGAAACCTGGCAATAAGAAAAGGAAAATCCATCATATAAAGCTGGGAGTGGGGGCGCTTCTAGTGATTTCACCTCCTCTGATATTGGCATAATATAATACCTCTTGTAAAGAAATGTATTACTAGCCCTTCTGGCAGAAAATAAGGTGAAGATATATTATCTTCTTACCTGCTGATAGTTCTATAAGAAAACAGGATTAGTTTGGGTGTTTGACTCGCATAACTGCAAAATAAATAATCAGATATTCCCTCCTTGCAGATTCCAAGGACACCAAAATATCTTCTCAACTCACTAAACAAGCGTGGATCCATGCTGGCAGTGGTCCTCTGGAGGTGCTGGCAGCGGTCCTCTGGAGGTGCTGGCAGCGGTCCTCTGGAGGTGCTGGCAGCGGTCCTCTGGAGGTGCTGGCAGCGGTCCTCTGGAGGTGCTGGCAGTGGGCAGCACTGCTCTGGAGGTGGGCAGCGGTCCTCTGGATGTGCTGGCAGTGGGCAGCGCTGCTCTGGAGGTGCTGGCAGTGGGCAGCGGTGCTCTGGAGGTGCTGGCAGTGGGCAGCGGTGCTCTGGAGGTGCTGGCAGTGGGCAGTGGTCCTCTGGAGGTGCGGGCAGTGGTCCTCTGGAGGTGCTGGCAGTGGGCAGTGCTGCTCTGGAGGTGCTGGCAGTGGGCAGTGCTGCTCTGGAGGTTACTTAATCTATATGTGTTGGATTTTAGAATGTGCCTGTCTATAAAACAGAATTGGAATGATCAGTTTTTTTGGACAAATATACAGCATTTAGTATCAGCTCTTTCAAACCTAAATTATTAACCCCAAAGGAGTCGGAGAAGACAGGGGCACCAAAAAACCCATATGGTCCATCCGCAAACAGGAACTTCATTTCAGACACTGCAAAACTTTAATGGCTCGGGATTGTGTCACAACATAACCATCTAGAAAAGTATAAAGAGAGTCTGAGATTTTAACCACCAAAAGACCAGTAAAGTCCTCATAGTGTAACATAGTAACATACTGTACAGTTCCATAGTATGAATAAAAAGCAGATACAGTACATGAGTGAGACTTTGATAAATGCTCCCGATACTCTCTCAGGTCCAGCAGTTCTGCTCCATACTGACAGTCTCACTTTCCTATTTCATATGGTGAGAAGTGGGTAATGCAGAGGAACCAGTGCAGTAACTTCCCCTCACCTTACCCCAGCATAATAAATAGGGGGGTTTGATCCCTCACACCCTCATTAATTTGTTCCTCGATCACCTCCAGTTTCTCACATTCAGCACATTTGTACCTTGCAGGACATGCTTATGTAGCCCTCTTTCCTACGCTCTAGAGCAGGGCTGCACAACACGCGGCCCGCGGGCCGCATGCGGCCCGCCTGGCCTCTCTGTGTGGCCCTCGATGAGATTTAAAAAAAAAAAAAAAACTTTGAAAAAATTTTTTTTTTGAAAAAAAAAAAAACTTTGAAAAAAAAAAAAACTTTGAAAAAAAAATGGCGCCAATTCCCTGCGGTCCCGGCGCGCATGCGCTAGGCCCGCTCCGTCCCCCCCCCCTTCCCTGCTCCCAACGCGGGGCGGAAGGGGAAGCAACATGCAGCTCCTCTGCGGGCCCGCTCCCCCCCCCTGCTCCCAACGTGGGCCGGAGGGGGAAGCAACACACAGCTCCTCTGCGGGCCCGCTCCCCTCCCCCTTCCCTGCTCCCAACGCGGGGCGGAAGGGGAAGCAACATGCAGCTCCTCTGCGGGCCCGCTCCCCCCCCTGCTCCCAACGTGGGCTGGAGGGGGAAGTAATAATTAAATAATTCAGCTCCTCCAGCGGCCTGCTTCTCACCGCTTCCCTCCGCGGCCAGCTTCTCGCGTCCCCCACGAGCTCACCTCCCGTGCCCTCCTCCCCCCCCTTCCCCCAACCCGCGCCCCCAAGCCCACCTCCCGTCCCAGGCAGCTGCCGCAGGGATATCGGGGGCAGGAGGAGCAAGCGTCCGGCGGCAACCTGCACCCACCCGGGTCAAGGTAAGTCACTGTCACTGTTAGTCACTGTCACCCAAGTCACTGTCACCCACCCACCCACCCACTGTCACCCACCCACCCAGTCACTGTCACCCAGTCACTGTCAAGTCACTGTCACCCACCCAGTCACTGTCACCCAGTCACTGTCAAGTCACTGTCACCCACCCAGTCACTGTCACCCACCCACCCAGTCACTGTCACCCACCCAGTCACTGTCACCCTATCACCCAGTCACTGTCACCCAGTCACTGTCACCCACCCACCCACTGTCAGTGTCACTGTCACCCACCCACCCAGTCACCCACCCACCCAGTCACTGTCCCACCCTGTCACTGTGTCCCACCCTGTCACTCTTCCCACCCAGTCACTGTGTCCCACCCCGTCACTGTCACCCACCCAGTCACTGTCACCCACCCAGTCACTGTCACCCACCCAGTCACTGTCACCTACCCACCCACTGTCACCCACCCACCCAGTCACTGTCACCCAGTCACTGTCAAGTCACTGTCACCCACCCAGTCACTGTCACCCAGTCACTGTCAAGTCACTGTCACCCACCCACCCAGTCACTGTCACCCACCCACCCAGTCACTGTCACCCACCCACCCAGTCACTGTCACCCACCCAGTCACTGTCACCCTGTCACCCAGTCACTGTCACCCACCCACCCAGTCACTGTCACCCACCCACCCACTGTCAGTGTCACTGTCACCCACCCACCCAGTCACCCACCCACCCACCCAGTCACTGTCCCACCCTGTCACTGTGTCCCACCCTGTCACTCTTCCCACCCAGTCACTGTGTCCCACCCCGTCACTGTCACCCACCCAGTCACTGTCACCCACCCAGTCACTGTCACCCACCCAGTCACTGTCATAGTCACTGTCACCCACCCAGTCACTGTCACCCACCCAGTCACTGTCACCCACCCAGTCACTGTCACCCACCTATCCACCCAGTCACTGTCACCCACCCAGTCACTGTCACCCACCCAGTCACTATCACCCACCCACCCAGTCACTGTCAAGTCACTGTCACCCACCCAGTCACTGTCACCCACCCACCCACTGTCACCCACCCACCCAGTCACTGTCACCCAGTCACTGTCAAGTCACTGTCACCCACCCACCCAGTCAAGGTCACTGTCACCCACCCACCCAGTCACTGTCACCCTGTCACCCACCCACCCAGTCACTGTCACCCACCCACCCAGTCACTGTCAGTGTCACTGTCACCCACCCACCCAGTCACCCACCCACCCAGTCACCCACCCAGTCACTGTGTCCCACCCAGTCACTGTGTCCCACCCAGTCACTCTTCCCACCCAGTCACTGTGTCCCAACCCGTCACTGTCACCCACCCAGTCACTGTCACCCACCCAGTCACTGTCACCCACCCACCCAGTCACTGTCATAGTCACTGTCACCCACCCAGTCACTGTCACCCACCCAGTCACTGTCACCCACCCAGTCACTGTCACCCACCCAGTCACTGTCACCCACCTATCCACCCAGTCACTGTCACCCACCCAGTCACTGTCACCCACCCAGTCACTGTCACCCACCCACCCAGTCACTGTCACCCACCCAGTCACTGTCACCCAGTCACTGTCACCCACCCAAGGGGGAGAGTGATGTGAGGTGCAAGGGGGGGAGAGTGATGTGAGGTGCAAGGGGGGGAGAGGGATGTGAGGTGCAAGGGGGGGAGAGGGATGTGAGGTGCAAGGGGGGGAGAGGGATGTGAGGTGCAAGGGGGGGGAGAGGGATGTGAGGTGCAAGGGGGGAGAGGGGTGTGAGGTTCAGGGGGGGAGAGGGATGTGAGGTTCAAGGGGGGAGAGGGATGTGAGGTGCAAGGGGGAGAGGGATGTGAGGTGCAAGGGGGCAGAGGGATGTGAGCTGCAGGGGGGAGGGATGTGAGCTGCAGGGGGGAGGGATGTGAGCTGCAGGTGGTGGTGGGATGTGTGTGGGGTGTAGGGGGGTATTGTGTGTTTGATGTGGAGGGGGGTATTGTGTGTTTGATGTGGAGGGGTGTATTGTGTGTGGGTGAGGGGGAGAGATGGGGGTATGAGAGATAGATGGGGAGTATCGCAATGGTTGATAGTGTTGGGTTCTGGGGGAGATATGAGGATGATGATGGGTGCTGGAGGAGAGATGATGATGATGATGATGATGATGATGATTTTACCCGTGCGGCCCAATTTATTTTTCCTTGGAGCAGTTCGGCCCTTCGCACTTTACGAGTTGTGCAGGCCTGCTCTAGAGTGACTACGGGTACTGCACACACCGGTTGGCTCAAGGATATCTGGGCCTCCGCTAACTGGGAGCCTGGGGTAAGAGTTATCTTATTGGCAGCGCCTCCACTTACCCAGGATCCCCATTGCGTAAGATTCCCCTGGGTAAGAACAATAGCAGCACACATCAGGTTATAACGGTTTACTGTAAGTACGAATAGAACCTTATCATATAGGTATAGCAATAACACATATAACTCACATCAACTAACTTATACTATGACACTAGTTGCTCAGCAACACTCATAAGGAGAAATGTCACTGTCCCATCACCGCGTCCATGTAACTGTAATATGTTTATAGGCTCAGTCCTTTGGCCACTCCACTTAGGGCTGGGACCCGTTGCGCCCGGCGGCACGGGCGGCCACACGAGAGTTCCCCACCAGCAGGGGAATCCTCCCGAACCGGTCCCGGTCCCCCCTGGCTGCACAGCTCACTACACGCTGTGACGCGTCAGCCGCTAGGGGATACAAGAGAATTGTAATCCCTAGCTTCGACGCGTCACGTGGTGTGGCTGTGAGCCAACGAGGAGGGGAGGCTTCGGAAGGAGGAGAGGCATCGGGGAGCGGGGAGAAGTGTGGAGGGAAAGCAGCGTGAGTGCCTGTCTGTGTGTGTGTCTGAGTGCCTGTGTTTGTGTATGTGTGTGCCTGAGTGCGTGTGTGTGTATGTGTGTGAGAGTGCCTACGTGTGTGTATGAGTGCCTGCGTGTGTGTACGAGTGTGTGTGTTGCTTGTGATTACTTCCATCAGCAGCCCGAGCCCGTGGAGGAAGGGAGGGGGGGGGAGAGTAGCGGGTCCCTCCACTCAAGCCACGCCCCCCCTCCCGCTCAAGCCTCCCACTCCCGCCGACCTCCCGCTCCCTACAGACCGCATATCGCGGTCTGTGTATGTCAGCGCCCCGCCGGTCTGCAGTGCGGGAGCGCTGATGGAGGGAGCGGGGCCTTAGTGTCCCCGAAGAGTGTTCCCTAAGGCGGGATTAGCGCCTGTTGACCGGTGTTGGTGCACTTTAGTAAATACCTTCCGGTCACTGCGGTGACCGGTAACAACTTCAAAAAGGATCCGCCGATCCAGCGCAGTCTCCCCGAGTTCACGATGCACAGCAGCCTGGTCCCAGACGACTAGCACCAACCTCAGCTCCGCACGCTTTGTCCCTATCTGCTATACAGTAAGGGCTGATGTAGCTATCACTGCAGGGCGCCCCTGCAGCACCACAATCTACGGTGGCTCAGGGAATATCCTGGGGCCTACGGGGAAGATCTAACCTATGCAGGTGGGTCACGGACCCCCTGCACCCACACTACCTCTTCCCTTGCTCCTCCGGTGCCCTCTGGCTAGCGTGGTCTCTCCCCCACGCTTCCCTTTCCTTCCTCCCGCGGATCCGGCCCTCCTATTCGCTCCCTGGCGTCAGGTGACTGCGCTAAGGCTCCTGGGAGTTGTAGTTACTGGCTGAGCCTCTTACTTATTGGCCAGGCGTTCGCGCGCTTGCCATGCGCGACCTCTCGCCGCTCTAACAGTGCCCCTAACTATTGCACAACAACATGGCGGCGCCCTATGCTGTCGGGCCGCCGCGGAACCTCCCAAACACTCTCTTTGAAGACACGCTGCAGCGAAGGGAAGCAAACTAGACATCCCTAAACTTATATAAAGGAATGCCTGGGGAAACACTGACATTTTACTCACTGATTATTTATTTTCCCCTGGTCTCTCAATGTCAGCACATGACATGAGGGAATAGGCTCACATCCTTATACCTATTATGACGGGATCACTGCTTCCCGACCCAGATAATTTCCAGCGGAATAGTTACATTCTGATACTGAATCTAAAGCACTATTTTCTGTGTTATATCTGTGGAACGTATCCACACGTATAATTCAAGTATTGTTAACACAATAAGACAGTCTGTCTGTGAGTGGGTTTATTGGCTTTGCATCGCATCCCAGGCTATGTTTAAAAGCTGTGTTTAAAGCAGCAAGCATTGGCTTAAGGGGTTTCCATGTAATAATGGACTTGACAAAAGGTGGCACTGTGTGCTCATTTGCATGTCATTTCCCAGAATCCCTTGCTGCAATATATATTTATTTATTTCTAAGCAGGGTTATGTGAAATAATTATATAAACTTACTCAAGATGGCATTCAAAATGAGTTAGTACGTATCTTCTGTGCTAGGGGGAAGAATGCTAAAAAGGTTGGAGGAGATTTTAAACTAGGATGGAGTGGGGAGGGGAATAAAACAGATAATGAACTAAATGAAATAGGAGGAGGATACAAGGTGGTATGGAGGTAGAATGGGGCAAGTGCGACTTTGACAGGCAGTGAGACACCAATAATAAATACAGATAATACTAGAAATTTCTAAAGACTAAACCAAGTGGGCGCAGAAAGGAAGGAGCAGATAAGATAATAGTACAGGCTGAAAAAAAACTGAAATGCATGCTTGCTAATGCAAGAAGCCTGACAGATAAAATGGTGGAGCTTGAATTAATAGCTGCAAGGGAGCAGTATGATATCATAGGCATTACTGAAACAGGATATCATAGGTGGGATGAAACTCATGACTGGATAGTTAATTTAGAGGGTTATTCCCTTTTTTCGGAAGGATCGAACAAATAGAAGGGGAGGTGGAGTATGTTTATATGTTAAACCGGATCTTAAACCTATTATAAGGGATGATGTTTATGAAGGGAATGATGAAAATGTAGAGACTTTGTGGATAGAAATTAGCAGTGGAGGTAAAAGTATAAAGAAAATGTTTGTGGGAATATGCTACAGTATAAACCACCAAATATCTGCGAGATTGAGGAAGCTAAAATACTTTTACAAATGGAGAAGGCATCAAAACTAGGTCATGTTTGCATAATGGGGGATTTTAATTATCCAGACAGACTGGGGCAATGAGATTAGCATTACAACAAAAGGAAACAGGTTTTTGAGGGTGCTTAAAGACAATAATACGACCCAAATTATTGAGGATACCAAACAGGAGAGGGGCAGTTCTGGATTTGGTCATATCAAACAATGTAGAAGTAATAACAAATATTCAAGCCCTGGAATATTTGGGTAACAGTGATCATAACATGGTCTCATTTGAAATAAATTATCAAAAAATAGATTTCTTGGGTTCAACAAAGACCTTAAACTTTAGAAAGGCAGATTTTAATCAACTGAGGTCTAATCTAAAAGTAATACAATGGGATGATGTTTTTGCAGGGAAAAATGTAGAAGATAAATGGGCAGTCTTTAAAACATTGTTAGAAAAGCACACGTATCAGTGTAAACCCTTCGGTAATAAGTATTAAAGAAATAAGTCAAAACCAATGTGGCTAAATAAACAGGTAGGGGAGGAAATGGACAAGAAGAGGAAGGTGTTTAGATTCTTTAAGTCAGAAGGGATGGAGACATCGTATCAGAATTATAAGGAATGTAACAAACATTGCAAAAGGGCAATCAAATTACCAAAAATGGATAATGAAAAAAGGATTGCAATAGAAAGTAAGGTCAACCCTAAAAAGTTCTTTAAGTACCTTAATAACAAAAAAATGAGAAAAGAAAATCTAGGACCCTTTCAGTGTGAGATGGGTAGGCAGATTATTGGAGATAAGGAAAAAGCAGAGGTATTAAACAAATTCTTTGCCTCTGTGTTTACCAGGGAAGAATCAAGTTCAATAGTAGTGCTGCAGGAAGAAGCCACAACCTCCATATTAATGAACAATTGGTTAACTGAGAAAGAAGTTCATAAGCGACTTGAAAAAATTTAAGTAAATAAGGCACCTGGCCCCGATGGCTACATCCAAGAGATCTCAAGGAGTTAAGCTCAGTAATAGCCAAACCATTATATTTAATATTCAAGGACTCCATTTTCACAGCCTCATTACCACAAGATTGGCGTAAAGCAGATGTGGTGCCTATATTTAAAAAGGGAGCTAGATCACAACCGGGAAATTACAGACCTGTAAGCCTGACTTCAATAGTGGGGAAACTACTTGAAGGTTTAATACGGGATAATATTCAGGAATACCTAATGGAAAACAAAATTATTAGCAATAGTCAGCATGGATTTATGAAGGATAGATCATGCCAAACTAATATTATTGTTTCTTTGAGGAAGTAGGTATTTAGACCAGGGTAATGCAGTTGATATGGCCTACTTAGATTTTGCAAAGGCTTTTGATACGGTTTCACACAAGAGGTTGGTGTACAAAATAAAGAAAATTGGACTCAGTAATAATATAAGCACCTGGATTGAAAACTGGTTAAAGGACAGACAACAGAGGGTTGTCATAAATGGAACTTTTTCAGGTTGGGTTAAAGTCGTGACAGGAGTTCCTCAGGGATCGGTACTGGGACCCCTGCTTTTTAACTTGTTTATTAATGACCTTGAGGTTGGCATCGAGCGCAACGTCTCCATCTTTGCTGATGATACTAAATTGTGTAAGGTAATAGAATCAGAGCAGGATGTAATTTCTCTTCAGAAGGACTTGGAGAGACTGGAAACGTGGGCAGGTAAATGGCAGATGAGTTTAATGGAGACAGAACGTTAGAATCCGGAATATCCCGGAAACTATCCCTATGGATGGCCTACGCCACAATTTCAACAGATTATTTAAAAACATTGATCCATCGCTGGACGAAAAAGAGATTGAGATGGACAGGGTCCACAGGGCCTTAGGCCCTAGATCAGAAGAGCCCAAGAGATGCATGGACGTGATCGTCAAAGATGCATCACTACACCACTCAAGAAAGAATCATCAGATGCTGCAGGGAAAGAGGGGACATCCACTTCGAGAACAACAACCTCCAAATATTCAACGATCTTGGTAAAGAAACAGTGACCAGATGGAAAGACCTAAAACCAGTGACTTCCCTCTTGAGAGAGAGGGGAATCAAAAACAGATGGGGCTTCCCATTCAAACTAATGGTCATAAAAACGGAAAACAATTCGTCCTGAGATATCCAGAAGAAAGTCCAAAATTCCTACATACCCCGGGATTATGCCACCTCCGGACAGCACAAGTCCAAGGCCCAAACATCAGAGACCAGAGCGGCAAGAAGTCCCCCACGTGCCTCAGAATGGTTAGCCTCTCAGAATCACCAAAGACCAACAAGCAAGAAATAGGAGCCGACCCCACCCCCCTTTACACCCCCATCTCCTGCTCAGCGACCTACCGAAGTCCCCAGCCTCAACAAAAGAAAAGAACCACAACCACAACCACAACGAAAGAAAAAAGATCCAATCAAAAAAAAAACAAAAAAAAAAACACAAACAAGCAAAAGGTCCAAATAGAAACATAAGAAGCAGGTGCCTACCTCTCCTCTCGGGCCGGCGGGACATCTTGGGAGCCACCCGGTGCTGGGGATCAGAAGATCAACAGAGAACATCCGTCCCACGAGTGGCGGGCCTGGCGGTGAGCGCAACAAAGGAGATCCAGATTGGAGAGAAACACGTGAGCTCCAGAGACCAAGCGTGGCCTATACAACATTATCAAGCACGAACATGGCCTCATTGCCACAGAATTTTTTCTGCACAATCACTCCACCTTGTCCCCAGCACATATAGCCTTTCTTTTAGACAGCATCAAATTTTCACTCACGCACAATTTTTTTCTTTTTGACCACCAGTTTTATCTCCAAACACGTGGGACAGCTATGGGGACGTCCTTTGCCCCCTCCTACGCCAACCTATTCATGGGTTGGTGGGAGATGTCCCACGTGTTTGGAGATTCGAATCCATTTAGACATCATGTAGCGTTCTACAAGCGCTACATTGATGATCTCATTTTGATCTGGAGTGGTGGGGAGGAAGAGCTTTTGAAGTTTTTTGAGTATCTGGCTGATAAATTCAACGTATTGAGTTTCACTCATACATACGACAAATTCCAAATTAAATTTTTGGATTTAAATTTGTATGTTGATTTGGAGAATAATATCCAATCTGACATCTTTAGGAAAGAAAATGCCAGAAACTCACTGCTTCATGCTAAAAGCTGTCATGCGCGCCCTCTGGTCAGAGGTATTCCGAAGGGACAGTTCCTGCGGTTACGCAGGAACTGCTCAACTTTGGGATCCTTTGAACAGAGGGCGTGCGAGATGAGGGAGAGATTCCTGTCAAGGGGGTATGACGCTAAGGACCTTGATCTGGCGTATCAAAATGCTCTAGACACTGATAGAGAACAACTCATAAATATGAATGTTCGTCAACAACCACAGGGTACACGAGTGGAAGACACGGGATCCCCTTTCTTTATAACTAATTATAGTGAGCAGGCCAATTGCATCAAAGCCATTATACACAAACACTGGACCACTCTGTCTTTAGACCCCCTTTTGGGTAAATTGGTTAGTATGGGTCCCAAAATAGTGTTTCGTAAGGCAGCCACACTAGGGAACCTTTTGTCGCCCAGCATGTTAAAGCCAACCAACCGCAACAGAACTAGTATGTCTATGTTTCCAAAACTTACTGGCTCGTTTAAATGTGGGCATTGTAAAATATGTCCAAATATGATTAAGACCAAACATTTCTCAAACCATGATGAAACACGTAGATTTCCCATCAAAACCTTTATATCATGCCAGACCAATTTCGTGATTTACCTCTTAAAATGCGGTTGTAATAAACAATATGTAGGACTAACTAGTAGAGTCCTAAAAATCTGCATTATGGAACATCTCAGGCTAATTAAAAAACACGATACTACACACCCGGTACCATTGCATTTCAATGTGTGTCCGTTGGGCTCTGTGGAGAATTTCAAATGCTGTGCCATTGAACACATTGTGCTACCACCTCGAGGAGGGGATAGATTAAGGATTTTACATCAGAGAGAGGCACACTGGATACATACACTCAATTCTCTGCAGCCCAACAGACTCAACATTGATTGGGATCTACGTTGTTTTCTTTAATTTTATCTAATGATTATTAAGATGTAATGCCCTCAGGGTGAGGGCATATAGCTCAATAGGCTATCCTCTGTGACTATTTCTTACTGACAATTCTCTAAGCCTTTTCCTTTCCCCCCTCCCCACCCCCCCCTCCCCCCCCCCTTTTCCCTTCCCCTTTTCCTTATTGTAGTTTCCCCCCCCTCCCCCCCCCCCTTCTCTTTCCCCACCTAATTTAAGCACCTGGTTGGAGCCCAGTGTATGATGTTTAAACAGCTTAATAATTTACATAGTAAATATTTATAATGTATTATATGTGTTTGAGTATAACTTTATACATAAACACAATGAAAGAGTACAAGCTGTTATTGCAATCTATGGGACTTAAACCAGGCACTAGCAGTGCTTGCAGCAACCTTTTACTTATTTTTTTTATATATCTCCAATGAATGACCTGAGTCCAAACAGCATATTCTTTATTAAAAATGCTATTACATTGTCATAAGTTCAACAAGGAATCTAAGTATTTAGTACTGGTCACTTGATTGTCAACATATGTAACAGGCATAAGCATTGGAGGGGTTAATGTTTTAATGTATATGTCCCCGTTTTCGCAGGCTTTTTTGTATTTAAGCAGGCAGCTTCCGCTTCTCCCCACTCCAAGACGAAGCCCTATTCCTAAGGGTGAAACGCGTTGAGGGGGAGAATGCGGTGTTAGCCCTTGTGTGTTCGATCAATAAAGTTTTTTGAAGTATCCCAGCAGCCTCTCTGAGTCAGACATGCGCAGTTGCGCCGAAATCCGCCATTGTATCCCTATGGATGGCCTACGCCACAATTTCAACAGATTATTTAAAAACATTGATCCATCGCTGGACGAAAAAGAGATTGAGATGGACAGGGTCCACAGGGCCTTAGGCCCTAGATCAGAAGAGCCCAAGAGATGCATGGACGTGATCGTCAAAGATGCATCACTACACCACTCAAGAAAGAATCATCAGATGCTGCAGGGAAAGAGGGGACATCCACTTCGAGAACAACAACCTCCAAATATTCAACGATCTTGCTAAAGAAACAGTGACCAGATGGAAAGACCTAAAACCAGTGACTTAGCTCTTGAGAGAGAGGGGAATCAAATACAGATGGGGCTTCCCATTCAAACTAATGGTCATAAAAACGGAAAACAATTCGTCCTGAGATATCCAGAAGAAAGTCCAAAATTCCTACATACCCCGGGATTATGCCACCTCCGGACAACACAAGTCCAAGGCCCAAACATCAGAGACCAGAGCGGCAAGAAGTCCCCCACGCGCCTCAGAATGGTTAGCCTCCCAGAATCACCAAAGACCAACAAGCAAGAAATAGGAGCCGACCCCACCCCCCTTTACACCCCCATCTCCTGCTCAGCGACCTACCGAAGTCCCCAGCCTCAACAAAAGAAAAGAACCACAACCACAACCACAACGAAAGAAAAAAGATCCAATCAAAAAAAAAAACAAAAACAAAAAAAAAACACAAACAAGCAAAAGGTCCAAATAGAAACATAAGAAGCAGGTGCCTACCTCTCCTCTCGGGCCGGCGGGACATCTTGGGAGCCACCCGGTGCTGGGGATCAGAAGATCAACAGAGTACATCCGTCCCACGAGTGGCGGGCCTGGCGGTGAGCGCAACAAAGGAGATCCAGATTGGAGAGAAACACGTGAGCTCCAGAGACCAAGCGTGGCTGGAGTCCCAAGCGCTGCAGGAGATCGGGCCTATTCCAATTCCAACAAATTAGGCATTTCCTCCTGTCCATCTCTAGGAACTCAAAATTTCCGTAGCTGACCAACCACGAGCACTTATGCACGCAGGGTCCACTACAGACCATAGTTATATGACAAAATGGACCAGAGACCTGGGGATGGAAATTGAAAGAGAAGACTGGGAAGATATCTGGGATAATGTGGCAAAAACCTCCATCTGTACAGCCACAAAAGAAAACATATAAAATAATATACCAATGGTATCTCCCACCAAAGAGGCCAAAACAGATCTTCCCAGAATCCTCTGACCAATGCTGGAGGGCATGAGGCCAGGTAGGCGCCATGGCCCACATATGGTGGTTCTGCCCGGCAATACAAAAACACTGGAAGATGATCCATTAGATTATAAATGAGACCACATGCTTAGAAATCCCCCTGCCCCCCCTGGTATAACTGCTGGCCAAACCAGTAGAGGAAATAAGCCACCCTATTAAGCGCCTGATATCGCATATTCTGACAGCAACCAGATGCGCATTAGCAGCCGCTTGGAAAAAACCATTGTCTCCATCCAGGTCAATGATAACAAATAAAATTAACGAAGTGATATTGATGGAGAGGCTCAAGGCCTTCCTTAAACACTCCACCGAAAAATTCCACAAAATATTGGACCATTGGCTAGAAGCCTAATAGAAGACAATATAGTCCAGATAAGTAGGATTTCGAGTAGCTCGAGACCTAGGGTTGGGCCTGGAAGAAAGGGAGATAGACAGCAGAAATGAGAGTGACAGAGGCTCGCTGCCCAAGGAGCCAAGCCAAACAGGACAATATGATTGGTACCCTATCCCCCTCCATTTTATTTTCTCTTCATTTGTTGTTTCTTCCATCCTCTTCTCTTTTCTTATATTAAAATCTGATGTATAAATCTAAAATCAGTTTGGGTTCCACGGTTCCCTCATGAAATAACAATGTATTTACAATTGTTTGAAAACACAATAAAAAATGTAAAACATAAAAGAGACACTTGGGTTACAGAAGGTGTCCATGGAAAAGATGGAAATAGAAATACAGGATATACTCAAGAAACAGAGGTCTCTCGCGGATTAATTAAACTTGCACAAAAGCCTAGAAGTGGAAGAGCTTGAAAGACTGAGAAATTAGATTACAGTTCTGCAGGGAGAGAGAGTATGCAAAGACTTTACGGTCAGTAGTTAAAACATTGGAGTTTGAAAAGATGAAGTTGGAGAAAAAGGTTACAGAATTAAGACAGAGTGAGGCTCTGCAGACCAGAAAAGTGCAGGTTTCTCCAATACAAGAAAAGGTATTGGCCCTACCTAAGCGTCTGCATCCCAGAGACTACAGCCCATAATATAGTGGGCGCGCTTGCTCCGCTGTGCGCGCAGCAATTATAATTGGCAGTGGTTAGTCAGCCTTTCTATATTAGGGCCGCACACGCACGGCAGGGAGTGTGGAGCCAGCCGATCGGGGAGAAGACAGTGAAAAGTACGTTTTCGCGCTGCTTAGTGAGGCTGCAGTGTGTGTGTGTGTGTGTGTGTGTGTGTGTGTGTGTGTACATATACAGTATGTATCAAAGTTGCACAATGTTCATAAATACTTTATTCTCACAATGTGTCCTTTTTAATTTTTAAACTATATAATAAATTATACACACACACACACACACACACACACACACACACACACACACACACACACACACACACACACACACACACACACACACAGTGTGTGTCCCGTGCACCAACTATAAAACAAGCCTAATACACACGAAGACGAAGGCATTAGTGAAGAATCAAAACCAGAAGAATCCTTATCTGATGAAGCTGAAAAGATAGGATGTTCTATGGAAATGGATGTAGAATCCGCTGCTCCGGTATTAAGTATATTGAGTTACATGGAAGAGGAGGCGGCGAAAAACCATTCTGCAGCCTAGAAAGCACGGTAATTGCCCCAAAAGGAAAAAAAACAAAGTGACTGGTTGGAGTAAAAAGGTGCTTGGGAAAAGACATCTCACCGAGGAGAACCAAGCCCATGGATCCAGCCGGAAGGTGGACCCAGAAAAAATTGGTGGGAAGGATGAAAACCTCTTCAATTGCAAGTCGAGAAAGAATAGGAGTCCGAAAGACTCCCTCGTGAGGCTGAGCTAAAAATTGCATGTGTGGAATCGTGTCTGGCCTTGCCTACAGGCCGCTCCGTCACATGGTTACTAGTTGCTAAGTTAGGCCCCGGACATGTTTGCTGCGTGCTTGCGGAAGCGTGCTGACGCGTGTTCCCGCTCAGCACTGAGCCCCTACAGCCGCAATTAGAGCGGCTTTAGTAGGGGCTCACCTGCGCTTCCGCGTGCTTGCGGAAGCGCAGGTCTTGGGGGAATTTAAAATTCCCCCGCTTGCCGGCGAGACAGGCCGGTCACGTGAGGGGTTTGCCCAATGAGGGCGAACCAGCTCCGTGACGTCACTGGCCCGCCCCCGGCCAGTGACGCGCTCGCCCCCGGACCGCCCCATGACGGCTGCTGAGAGCGCTTGCGGTAAGCAACCGCAAGGCCAGGGAAAGTACCCGCTTTCCCTGCGCCTCAGCACGCCAGCAGGGACCATGGACTCGGCCTTAGTTAGTTTGTTTTTTTGTTGTAATGCTGCTGCCCATGGAGGACAGGGAGGAAGACTAGGAAGGCCTTCATCCTGGCAGGGGTAAGTAGAACTTTAATTTATGTCATGCTGGCTGGATAATGTTTTATTTTTAATGGGCAAATGAGCAATTATCCAGATCTTATTAATAGGGAATTAGTCCATTATTGTACTGTATGTGTTGGTTTTTTGGGGGGAGGAGGGGGTGAGTAGTAGGGTTGTTGTATTTTAATATTTCTTGGGGGTATATGTGGTGGGTGAAGGGGGTAGTTGCCCCCAGGGTGGGTGGTTAGGCCTATCAGGTAGGTAGCGGGAGGGTTTAACCCCCTCATTACCATAGAACTCACTATGGTAGTGAAGGGTTAACTCCACCCGCTAGCCACCCGAGGCCTAACCACCCACCCAAGGGCAACTACCCCTTCAATCACCCCCAAGAAAACAGTTACTCTGGTTACTTCTTGCATCACTAGGGGGTGGGGCATAGGCTGGCAATGTTCGTACTCGGGATACTCTGATAGCTACGGAGTATCAGACTGTATTCACAGCTGGCAAGCTATAAGAGACACAGCCCTACGCGTTTCAAGGATATTCTCCGCTCCGTCAGGGGCGCTGTCACAGTGAAAACTTATCACGTCTGTAAGTGATTTTTAACGATTTATTTTGCTATACAGTAAACAGTCTTCACTATGGCCTTTGCGCTCTTTTCTTTTTGCATCGTCCACATTTTTTACAGTGTGTTTGCTGGTTTTATTTGGAAACTATTTTTTAGATTAAAAAATAGTACCAGCACTCTCTGTCTCACAGCTACAGATATAAGCGAATACCAGTGTAGGGAATACGAATAATTTAATGACACTAATAATAAACTGAAAATATAGCAACAATAGCCAATACGCCAATGCAAGAATAAATATCACCATAGAGAAAATCAAAAAATAAAGGGGGTAGAGGGGAAAGAAGGAGAAGGGGAAAAAACACAAAAGAAAAGCAAAAAAATCACAAAAATGGAAAAAGGAAAGCAAACTAGGGGGGCGACGTTTCGAGGGGTGACCTCTTCATCTGGCCCATTCCCCCTGGTCCCAAGGGGTCCCAGAGGTACTTCCCTAAGCCTTCCCTCCCCACTGTCAAATAATCCCACACTCAGCTAATGATATAAATCTAAAGTCTAAAGAGGGCAAATCACATAAGCAGATATCTAATATCAAACAATAAATGTAGATACAAGAATATTGTAAAAGACACAGAACATATGCAGATATCAGATGTCAATCAGTGAACAAGTATAAGCAAACCCTCTTCCTGGTGCACACAACCGTGCAGCCGTGGTGGAACCAGGGCAGGTGACCCCCCTGGTGGCACGGGGACCGAAGGAGAGGGGGAGACCCACCTGGAGAGAAGGAGGCTGCTAGCCAGAGCGGCCCTGCTGCGGGGAGGCTGGCGGCCATCTTGGTACACCCCACCTGTTCACTGTAGCTGTGCTGCAAGCTGCAAACAAAAACTTTATTAAAAAATAAATAAAATTAAAAAAAACAAAAACACACAAATAAAGAAATACTCCTCTCCCCCCCTCCAATTAAAGCCTACCTTGAGTCCCCCTACCCCCTTCAAATTGACCACTGGGCCCAGTGCAGAGTCAGCCCAGGTGAGACAAAAGGGTCCAAAACACCAAGGAATAAAGGCTCAACCAAAACCAAATAAAGAAATGTGAATAATGTGTGTATGATCGGGACATTTTAAGAATGAGGGGGCTCATCTCACTTTAAAATCTGTTTACACCACTTAAACACATCCAGCTCTACTCTCAGCAAAAATTGACTGACTAAACAACAAAAATGCCGTCCACTAAACAACCAAAAAAAACCAGCGGTCCAACGGGAGGCTTCCCTCTTCTTCAAAAAACAAAGCTTAAAAGACCAAGAAGCGTCCACCGCAGACGGAGACGCAGAATCAGATCCAGACGCTGGAGAGGAGACGGATGCCCCACTTACCCGCAAAGCAATGATGGGGTTTGTACAGGAATTAAAAAGCTTTCACAGCATCAGAGCGGAGATAGCGTCCATAGGAGACCGCATTGTGGAAGTGGAGGAGAAGGTGGATAATACCACCCTGGCACAAGAGTCCCAGCCGCAAGAAATCGAAGAATTAAAAACTCAAGTCAAAACAATCTTCGAAAAACTAGAAGACACGGAGAACCGGTCACGACGCAATAACCTGCGGATCAAAGGCGTCCCGGAGGAAGTGGACAACGCCCAATTAGACGCACATCTCACCCGGCTTTTCAAGTCCCTGTTACCCGAAACATCGGATGAAAAACTTCAGATGGACAGAGCACATAGGCTTCCTAGACCGAAAGGCCTAGACCCAGCGAAGCCACGGGACGTGATCACACGCCTACACTATTTCCGTATTAAAGAGGAAATATTGAGAGTCGCTAGAACAACTCCAAACAGAGCAAGATAATGTTCCACTCCTCATCTTCCCGGACTTGGCTCAAACCACGCTGAATAAGCGGAGAATATTCGCACAGATCACCAACTCACTGCGGAACAACAAAATCCGCTACCGCTGGGGCTTCCCGTGTAAACTACTGTTCACCTACCAAGAAACTATGCATATTCTACTCTCACCAGTGGACGGTGAGGCAAAACTACGAACATTGGGCCTACTCGAACCAGGAGATCCGGAAGCCTCTCAAAGGCCTAGTCAATCACCTCTGGCACAACACCAGGCATGGGCGAAAGCCCCAACCACTGGGCGAGCTAGGACCCAACCCACTTGAAAAACTAGAGCTGGAAACTCTCCTAATACCCATTCAAGACGACTGGCAAACCAAAACGTGGTCTGGTCATAAGGTACAAGCTGTGACGTGGTTCACTCCAACAATCTATCTAAAAACTAATCAACGGTCGAGATATCTGGAGCACGTTGACCAACTCGACAAAGCCACAATGACCACGACAACCCGCACATCAAGAAACCACTGAGTTTAGCCTCTAAAGTTTCCAACGTGTGCAAACTCCAAAACTCAGGCTATGTCTTTGTTCACTGTGGAACTGTTCTCCCAAGTTACCCACAAAGTTGAGACATTTAAAGTTTGACAGTCAGTTTGTACTAATCTGAACATTCAGAGGGACTGATATACAATGTTTGTTTGGTACTGCTTTCTAGATAGAAATGTTTTTACAATACACGTTCTAGACCGATATGTTGCCTATAATTGATTTGGTCTCCCAAAGTTCAACTACTAAATTTTTATTAGACTGAAATATCAGAGGCTACGTCCTAGGCGATTTTTTCCATGTTTCTTGTCCCTCTCCACCCCCTTAGACTTCGAGTGCAGAGCCTGCCAATTTATAGCTGCCAACCAATCCTACTTAATGGTCTTTTATAAATTGAGTAAGGACATGTTGCTGTAAACAGTTATAACGTTCAATACCCCCCATTCTTGTTTTTATTCCCCTGATGTGTAAGATCACACACACAACCCACCCCGTACTCTTTGGGGTGATTTTGTTTTCCCTTTTTGAAAGCTTAGCTCCTAAACAAAGGAGCACTGCGGTGTCGAGCCGCTGGGCCACTGCCCGCCCCCCTCACGTTCACTTAACCTGTGAGTGCGAGACTCGCACCACGGGTCCCACTATGGCTGGTCCCCCCAAACAATGTTTGTAAGCCGGGGTCCTCGGTTTACCCCTCCCTCCCGCCTCTACCCTTCCCCTCCTCCAAGTTTTGTAAGCATTTGCCACTTTTATGGAATAATATGTATATCTCTCGTTATATATGTTCCCATACCAGATTGTTTCGGAGGACGGAGGTACCGACCCTTCAACTATATGTAAGTTATCACTCTGTTCATTTGTATCACAGAACTCTGAACCACCACCATGCCGATTAATATAATATCCCAAAACACCAAGGGCTTAAATACCCCCCGAAAGAGACGCATTGCTCTTTTGGAAGCCAAAAGACTGGAAGGAGATATAATTTTGTTACAAGAGACCCATCTGAAAAAAGAGGACCAATCGCTGCTGTTTAGCAGTGACTACCCTTTAGTCTACCACTCATCAGCTCCCATGAAAAAGAATGGTGTAGCTACACTCCTCCATAAAAATTAAAATTTCAAAGTAGACAAAATTAAAAGTGACCTTGCTGGAAGAATTCTAATTATTACTGGGTCATTGGACTCCACCGATATAACAATAGTCAACACTTACGCCCCTAATGACAATCAAGAATCTTTCTTCCAAGAACTAAAATGTTTAATCCTTTCCGTCCAGAAAGGTCTATTCATTTTAGCAGGAGACCTAAATGCAATTATGGACCCAAATCTAGATAAATCCCCCAGTCTCCCACCGCCACAAAAAATAGCTCCCTCTACTCGGGGTCTCATATCTATGACCAAGGAGCTGCTGTTGGTAGACTCCTGGAGATTAGTAAATAACAAAGTAAAGGATTTTTCCTTTTTTTCTCACCCCCATAATAGCTATTCTCGAATTGACTATATCCTAATAGACCAACAAATTAGTGATAATATCTCCTCAGCAGTAATCGCCCCCTCTGCTTGGTCAGACCACTCTACACCTATAATCAGACTACTAGGCCTCACTCCCAAAAATACAACAAGGTCGTGGTCCCTGAATGAATCCCTACTATTGAACCCACAAAATCACCAACTAATAGAAAAAGATCTGGCCCAATATTTTGAAATAAACAATACCCCAGAGGTTTCCTCTTTTACCCTTTGGGAAGCCAACAAATCAGTGATAAGAGGCAAACTGATTGCCCTGGCTTCTCGGAAAAAAAAAGAAAAAAAACAAAACAAATTGAAATACTAACACAGAAATTATCAGAGCTAGAATTTATTCACAAGTCAAACCCCTCCTGGAAATATTACAGGCAAATAATCTCAGTGAGGGGCGAACTAAACCTCTAAAGCAAAAACAAGCTAAAGCTAAAATTCATAACATCTACACTAAAAATGGCTCAGTATCCCACAACCCCAAAATTATAAGTGACGCATTTAGAGACTACTACACATCCCTTTACAATCTACCAGGCCCAGTGGGAGACTCGGCTAAAGAGAAAAGAGCAATAAAGATTCGGAATTATCTAGCAGAATGCCGACTCCCCACTCTAGACCCAAATGACACCACAAACCTTGAAAAAAATAGAGCCCCTGGAAATTATGGAAGCAATAAAATCCCTGAAAATTGGGAAGGCCCCTGGTACGGATGGATTTTCTAATCTTTATTATAAGAAATATTCCACAACTCTCCTCCCATTTCTTACCAAAGTATTCAATGAGATGCAACTAGGCCTCCCCCCCCCCTCCCCCTAGGGATATGCTTCGCTCTACCATAGTAGTAATCCCCAAAGAGGGGAAAGATCCTCTGTTGTGTTCGAGCTACAGACCTATTTCGCTGTTAAATACGACCTAAAACTATACGCAAAGATCTTGGCCAGCAGATTAAATAGTATCCTCCCTAAATTGGTTCATCCGGACCAGGTGGGGTTTGTCCTGGGCAGACAAGCCCTTGACAACACAAGGAGGACAGTGAATCTAATACACGTAGCAAATCTCACAAAGTGCCCATCTCTATTACTCTCCTTAGACGCAGAAAAAGCGTTCGATCGATTAGCAGTTTATGTCAGCTACGCTTTCGCAGATGGGATTCACAGCCAAAATTTTAAATAGTATAAACACACTATACTCCACACCAACGGCCACTGTGAGGACGAACAGCTCTTTGTCTGACCCCTTTTCAATATTAAATGGAACTAGGCAGGGTTGTCCGCTCTCACCTTTGTTGTTTGCCGTAGCCATAGAACCATTAGCATGCCAGATAAGGATGAACCCCAATATTGCGGGTATTTCTGTTGGTCAGTGTAGACGGACGTTCAGAGAGGTACGCAATTAGGAGGCTTTATAATGTGAAATTATAATAAGGCTTTATTGTGCCTTTTCCTTTTTATCAGGAAAACATCCAAACAAGGGGGGGGGGGGGGAACAAAGCTTCCGTTCACTTGGGAGTATTTCTAGTGAAAACACTATGCAATCAATTCACATCTCCCTAGTCAAGCATTTCTCCCAAGCCCCAAACATAGCATGCAATAAGCAGATATAAGCAGTCTCTTAAGAATAAAAGTCATATCTGTTTGTAAGCTTCTCTGCTCTCCTGGAACCGCACCCATGCGTGCACACAGAAAATATCAGCATCCAGGTTTTAGAAGTCTTATTTGGTCCTTGTGGTTTGGAGGGAAAATCTTTACGGTCCCTGCTTCAGCTCCCTTGTCTCCAGGGTTGGTCAGCATACAGGTTTAGAAGTTTTCCCTGTGTCTTGAAAGCAGCTCTGCTATCTTTATGGCAGAGCTCAAGACAAGTGTGTCTCCAAGTTCAGCTCAGGTGTCAGCTAAAGAGTTCTCACTTCCTGTTTCAAAAGACAGGCTTTCTACGCCA
The DNA here is from genome assembly GCF_040206685.1 of Ascaphus truei. Classification (NCBI taxonomy): domain Eukaryota; kingdom Metazoa; phylum Chordata; class Amphibia; order Anura; family Ascaphidae; genus Ascaphus; species Ascaphus truei. Next base: position 482,709,940 of record NC_134484.1, read on the forward strand.
TCTAATCAGGCAGGTGGTGTTTAGTAATTAACTACCAGAGGTTAACCACCACACTGCTGGATTAAAGGCACATTATTGAACAGGGATAAGTCCCCTGTTACATACCTCCCCTGTTTGTGGGAAGCTCGGGCTTACCACGGTCAAAGCCCATCCTTACACTCTCATTCTAGATCTCTCTGTGACTTGAATGAGAGTGGATGGAGGAAGAGAACCCTCTGTCCCGCTGGGATTGGAGCCCTTTCTCCAGTTTATTTTTGTCTCCTCCCGAAGATGCTTGAGATCAGCACTCCTCAGTCACTCGAGGAGGACTTTTTCCACGTAAAGTCTTTTTATCACGTGCGCGGTCTTGAGAATTCTGTTGCGTCGGGCACTCCTCTTTTTGTAGACAAAGTGTATGGCAACAGTTGTAGAGCAGTTAGGACTAGCCCTTAGAGTTATCTGCTCTTGAAGTGGTCTTTCTGCAGCTTCTCCACACCACGGAGTCGCCAGTTCAGCTTCTTCAGCTAAGGATTCTTCTGGCATTGATTCTGCACTCCTACCTCTGTTTGTTGCCTGTTGGGCAGCTGTAGGTTTGGCTAGTGCTTTCTTTGGTGGCTCAAACTTCGTAATTTTGTTTTGAAGTTGTGTGGAGTCCCCAACTCTCACTGTACCCTTGTCCTTGCGGGCATTAGTTACTGTGGGATACTGATGCTTGGGCAGAGCCAATACCTTTTTCCGTATTGGAGGAATCTGTATCAGTCTCCTTCATATTCTGGAGCTCTGTAATTTTTGTCGTCAAGGTTGCCGCTGCGTCTGTTTTCTCCTTGGTGTACTGACTCAAGGGAATGGAACAGTCTCTCTGTCTCTCCAGCTCTTGCTCCAGTTTCTGAGCCTTCTCACGCTCCCTCTCATACAGAGTCACCTGGTATTGAAGCTCCGCTTCCAACGAAGCTCTGAAGACATGCAGCGTGGCCTTTAGCTCCTCATACTGCTCTGTGGGGACGTACTGGGTATTCAGATGTTCCTGCAGCGCTTGTACCTCTTTAGCAGCCTGCAGTTTTTCTTCCTGTAGCGTTTGCTGCTTCTCCTCAGCATACTGGAGGTGTGTACGCAGACCTTGCAGTTGGTTCTGCAGTCGGTGCTCTGCTTCAAACATTTCCTCTTTCAAAAGTTTATTTATTTCTTTAAGAGCCTGCAGCTCTTCATTCTTTCCCTTGACGTATTCTGTCAACTCAGAATTTTCTTTTTTTAATCTTAAATTTTCTCTTTTTTCAGTCTCTGTACTATTCAGGGCTTCCTTGCAGTCCACCTTCCATTTTTGCACATCTGCTTGGAGGCGGACTGTCTCCTGGCGTGAGACTTCCATCTCCAGGTTTAAGTTCTGAAGCTCCTTCTGAGAGACTTTGAGATCTAAGTTAAGATGTAGGATAGTTTTCCTTGAAATGTCCAGCTCCTCAGTGAGACTGTGTAGTTCCTTTCTGGAAACTTCCAGGTCTGTGCGGCAGCTGTTGGTCTCATGATGTGAGGCATCCAGTGCTCTGTGGAGTGTCTGAACCTCTTTCTGAGCTACGTCCACCTCTATCTGGACACTGTTGACCTCCTGTTGTGAGGCATTCAGCTCTATGAGAAGTGTGTGAACCTCTTGCTGGAAGACTGTCATCTGCTTCAGTGCCTCCTCATACTTCCGCTTTAGCGTAGCCACCATTTTATCAGATTGGCTCTGCTTTTCATCCATGGTGGAAATAGCAGCATTTGCAGTATCTAGCTCAGTCTTGAGATCGTCCAATTCTGTCCTGGCTGTAGAGTACATTGCGAGCACATATTCCTGTAGCTTCACGTTATTTTTCAGTAGCTCCGTGTAACCATCTTTCTTTTGATTCAATTGTTCATGGAGTAAATCACAGTCACGCCTGGCAATTTTCAGGGCGTCTTCAGGGCTGGTCAAGGGATCGTCACTCACTGGTTCCGGCTCCACTTCCCTGGGATGACTGGTTGAGGGTTCCTCACTGTTGGCACCGGACAGACACTTCTTTGGGGTACACGACTTCTGCCTTGGGCCCTCTGGATATTCGGTTATACGCTGGACGAATTCTCCATTTTCTCTAGCCTGCAGGGCATCTCGGTCCCCCTTTTCCTCCACAGGATCTGCGGACGTGTCTGTTACTTCCACGGTAAGTGAAGAACCGCTTTTCTTTTTCTTTCTTTTTGATTTGGATGACACCGTCCCTTCAGGGATACTGGGGTCTCCATCTTCATTTGAAGTTTTAGCAGCGTCACTGGATCCACCCGGCTTTTCTTGCAACTGTAATAGCTGACGGAAATATTCAGTGATCCACTGCTCCCGCTCTGTCTCCTGCTGATCATATTCGTCATCAAAGGGAGCGGTCTTTTCTGTTCGTGCCAAGTTCAGACACCCCCACTATTCTTGGGGTGTTTTGTGGGTGTGACTCGGTTCAGGTTCCCCGTAAGAGATGTCTTCCTCTTTATTGGACTGGAAGGGCCACTCTTCAGTGGGGTAGGGTTCATTACAGGAACGCTGCATCTTGTCCTCCATTTTTAGGCTATCAGGTGTCATTTTCTTCCTGACCTCAGGAGGCGCTATTGCAGCTGTTGCCACTGTATTTGCTAGAACCCCCAATTGTGATAGTCCTACAGATGGGCATATTTTGCTTGTAGAGGTCGTAGCTCCCACAGGCATCTCTGTAGACTTTTCTTTCTTGGGTAATTTTTTTTTTTTTCAATATCAGCAGTGCTGTGCATGCATTTTCTTTTATCAGGTATACAAGATTATGCAGTTGCTAGGTAAAAAAAAAAAGTCTATTTGCTATACACCATTTATTTGCTAGGTGCAATCCCTCCGCCTCAGCAACAGAATTTGGTTTTCTGCCCGAGTTCAGTAATTTTCAGTCTCATCTTTGGGTATTATGGCATTCACACTTCGGGTGTCTGTTTTGCTCCCAAGATAATAGGCATACTTTTTTACTTGCAGAAAAAAAAAAACATTCTTTGCAGTGGACTCAACACTCAGCAATTGGCTTTGAAAAACCCTTTCCTATATAGGGCAATTTTACACTCAGCATTTGTTTGCTAAAAATTCCCGTGCTTCAGCACAGTCCTGTATCAATTTTCACACTTTTCTGCATATACTCCATTCACAGCTGGTAGCCCTATGCGGTTTGGCAACCTTTATTTGCAAAATCAGTACCACTCGTGGGTCACCATCTGCATTCACTGCTTCAGCGAAACTTTTGAAAACAACAAACACCTATCCCTTTTCATGGGCTGACTCACTTCTTGAACCCTGACTATGGCTGGAAGGCAAAACCCCTATTTCAATGACCATATTACGCTTTGTGATAGACAAATAAAGTTTTAGCTGCTTCAGCAGTCTCTCTCCTCTTGGGATTGGGGTAAAGAGTCCATCTGTGTTTGTGTAAGTTTCAGTGCAGTGGTGTGTCCCTTTAATTCTGATCTCTGCTGCATGAGGTTTTTTTTTTTTCTATGTTTCTCAGACCTGTTTGTAGGCAAAAAAGCATAACAAATTTTTTTACATAAAACTCTCCGGTCCTTTTTAACTACAAAGACACCTCTTGTCCCACTTCGGACACCATATGTGGACGGACGTTCAGAGGTACGCAATTAGGAGGCTTTATAATGTGAAATTATAATAAGGCTTTATTGTGCCTTTTCCTTTTTATCAGGAAAACATCCAAACAAGGGGGGGGGGGGGGAACAAAGCTTCCGTTCACTTGGGAGTATTTCTAGTGAAAACACTATGCAATCAATTCACATCTCCCTAGTCAAGCATTTCTCCCCAGCCCCAAACATAGCATGCAATAAGCAAATATAAGCAGTCTCTTAAGAATAAAAGTCTTATCTGTTTGTAAGCTTCTCTGCTCTCCTGGAACCGCACCCATGCGTGCACACAGAAAATATCAGCATCCAGGTTTTAGAAGTCTTATTTGGTCCTTGTGGTTTGGAGGGAAAATCTTTACGGTCCCTGCTTCAGCTCCCTTGTCTCCAGGGTTGGTCAGCATACAGGTTTAGAAGTTTTCCCTGTGTCTTGGAAGCAGCTCTGCTATCTTTTTGGTAGAGCTCAAGACAAGTGTGTCTCCAAGTTCAGCTCAGGTGTCAGCTAAAGAGTTCTCACTTCCTGTTTCAAAAGACAGGCTTTCTAAGCCATCTAATCAGGCAGGTGGTGTTTAGTAGTTAACTACCAGAGGTTAACCACCACACTGCTGGATTAAAGGCACATTACTGAACAGGGATAAGTCCCCTGTTACAGTCAGGAAGAATTCAAAATAGCTCTTTTTGCAGACGACATACTATTGACGCTTTCAAAACCTCTCACATCCCTCCCTAACCTTTTTTCTGTTCTATCAGAATTCGGCTCACTTTCAGGTTATAAAATTAATCATTCCAAATCCATGGCCCTTAGTTTAAATCTCCCTAAAGAATTTGTCAAATTACTCCAACTAAATTTTGACTTTAAATGGAACGCGAACCATAATAAATATCTAGGGGTTCAACTAACAAAAAATTATTCAACTTTATACAACGCAAATTTTAAACCCTTCTTTGACCTGGTAGCCAAGGACTTAGCCACTTGGAACCCATATATAATATCTTGGCTTGGGAGAATAACCACTATTAAAATGAACATTTTACCTCGACTCCTCTATCTCTTTCAAACTCTCCCGGTTCAAATCTGTCAGAAAGATCTAAATAATATTCAGAAGAAAATTTTGAAGTTTGTCTGGCAAAACAGGCGACCTAGAGTTCGCAAAGATATTCTTTATAAGTCCAAATCAGAAGGAGGCTTAGCTCTTCCGAACCTACTAAACTACTATAGAGCAGCTCAATTGGGGCAACTTGTTAGCTGGCATGCAAACCCAACCGAAAGGAGGTGGGTCGAGATAGAGGATTTGATTTGTTCCCCATGCAGAATAAAAAATCTTCTCTGGCTCAACAAAAAGTCTAGACGACCCGAGAGTTTGAAGAACCCGGTGATATCCTTTGCCTGTAATCTCTGGGACTCCCTCAAATCCAAGTTCCAACTAACCGGTACCCCTTCCCTCATGCAACCCCTATTCTCGGACCCCTCTATTCCCTTTTACACAGAAAACCCGCTCTCCCATACCTGGGTTCAAAAAGGACTCACGAGAGTCAAAGATATTCTCGTCCAAGGGAAAGTCCCCCCATTCGCTTCTCTACAAACGAATCATGATATCCCTCTAACGATTTTTTCAGATTTCTCCAGGTTAGGCATTATATCCAATCAGTCTACAAATCAAGCCAACCCCATGCTTTAACTCTGTTTGAGGACTGGTGTCTACACCAGCCCCACACAAAGGGCATCATCTCCAGAATTTATCAAAGCCTATCCTCCATCAAGAGCAATCAAATCCTCCGATAAATATATGTTATCCTGGGAAAAAGACCTCAACTTCTGTATATATCTCGATACCTGGAAAAACATCTGGGAAGCTGCCACCAAAAATTCATCGTGCGTACTAATAAAAGAGAATATTTACAAGTTAATATTCAGATGGTATATGACTCCTGCCAGACTGCACTCTTTTCTCCCAGCGGTCTCCCCTCTGTGCTGGCGTGGTTGTGGTGAAGTGGGGAATATCCTGCATGTATTCTGGTCATGTCCCAAAATCCAACAAACATGGACGGAAGTGTTCACCTTAATACACAAGATCCCAGAAATCACTGTCCCACATGACCCAGTATATATATTGCTAGGCAAGCCAATATTCCCTGGAAAAAAGCTAGATTACTAGCACAAATGTTAAATGCTACACGGTGTACAATTGCCAAAAATTGGAAACAACCTGCCCCCCCATCCTTAAACCAAATAAATAACAAAATTTGGCATATAGTTTATATGGAAAAACTCTCAGCCTATCTGAACGGCTCTACCTCGCAATTTTCTGAGATTTGGGCCCCTTGGTTTCGCCATGCAGGTATATCCCCATATATAGATTAGAATATTTGGAACAGAGTGATACACGTGGTAATTAAATTGTTGTGTACATTGCTATATTTTTACAAATGCTACCCCTCCCCCACCTTCCCGACCCCCCCTTTTTATCTGTTATATGTTTTGTTAATTATTATTTTGAATGTTAAAAAATGCTCAATAAAAAATTTAAGTAATAAAAAAAAAAAATACCCAATATCTCATGACAACACGTAATACACTGGGATGATGTTTTTGCAGGGAAAAATGTAGAAGATAAATGGGCAGTCTTTAAAACATTGTTAGAAAAGCACACTTATCAGTGTATACCCTTGGGTAATAAGTATAAAAGAAATAAGTCAAAACCAATGTGGCTAAATAAACAGGAAGGGGAGGAAATGGACAAGAAGACGAAGGCGTTTAGATTCTTTAAGTCAGAAGGGACGGAGACAACGTATCAGAATTTTAAGGAACTAGCTGATATACCCGGCGTTGCCCGAGATGTAATTTTGGGGGGCGGGCGACAGGGTTGGGCTCCCCCCCTCTTGACAGCTAGGTGGGTGAGTTGACTGAGTGTGTGGGTGAGTGGGTGAGTGGGTGAATGGGTGACTGACTGACTGGGTGAGTGAGTGACTGACTGAGTGGGTGGGGTCGGTGAGTGGGTGGGTGGGGTTGGTGGGTGGGGTCGGTGAGTGGGTGAGTGGGGTTGGTGGGTGGGGTCGGTGAGTGGGTGGGTGGGGTCAGTGGGTGGGGTCGGTGAGTGGGTGGGTGGGGTCGGTGGGTGGGGTCGGTGAGTGGGTGGGTGGGGTCGGTGGGTGGGGTCGGTGACTGACTGAATGGGTGGGTGGTTTTGGGTGACTGACTGGGTGGGTGAGTGAGTGACTGACTGTCACTGCGGTGTCCAAACAGCCAGACAAGCTGACATTAAACTTCGGAGACTCAACCCTGCCGGTCGAATTAAAAAAATGGCTAACGGCCAAATTGGAAGAACTCCGGGCCGTATTCTCCGCGAGTGAGATGGACGTGGGCTGCAGTCACAGTGCCCAATACACTATCAGGCAGAGTGACATTACACCTTTCCGAGAACGTTCTCGTCACATTGCCCCTCGGGATGTGGACGATGCAAGGGACGTCTTGAAGAGATTGTCAAGAGAGAGGGGATTTGGCCCGGGATTAAAGGGTTTACACCCCATTTGGCCACCCTCTACTCTCACCTGGGAAGCAAGGGGTTAACTGGACTGGGGTCCAGTAATGTGGTTTTGCCTTGCTTCAGCCATCCAACTTTTAATTCCCCTGTAAAAATGTATTGTTTCTGTTCCAGTGACTGCACCACACAAACACTGGGATCCATCGTGGAGGGCAAGGGTTAATAGTTGAATAGTGATTCTAGCCCTTTGTTTAAGTTACCCTCAAAGATGCCTGCCTTCAAAGGAATGCGACCAAATGTTTAGCCGGTCCTAGGAGACAAATATTAATATCTCTTAATTTTAGTATTACACGGTAATATTTAGTCTCATTGGGAGCGTCATGCGTGACGGAATGTATTAATATGTCTCGCGTGCCAGTAAGTACTACTGAACTGAAGTTATGAAGTTATTTACAGTGTATATGGGATTTTGGATCTGCTCTGACAATGCAGATCCCATCTGCTATGCTAATAGGGCAGGGAGAGCATCCTGCAAGAATTAGCATAGGCCAGTGATCAAAAAGGTAACTGCCATAATTGCTTATACTGGGGGCAGGAACCAAGGAACTGAGTGTTTTTAAGTGTGATACTTCACACTTACAATGGAAGCCAAAATCTGCTTCAAAGACATTTTTTCTAGCCAACTCGGCATCTAGGGTTAAGAGATGGGTTTGAAATGGTACTTAAACCAGAGTCAGCCCTTACTCAAATGTCTTTCATGTGTCTTCATGTATGATCTTCATGTATTGCTGTGATGTCAACATCTGAAACTGAATTATGGAAGAAATGGCCCATCCTGTATCCTGATGGCTTTCTTGTCCTAACCTATAAGTAAGTGTCCATATTTTGTCTGTTATTTGTATATCTCGTGTGTTCACCTTTTTCAAGGAATAAATTATATTTTATCATATCTAAGTCTCGTCCAGTTCAACCCAGTTATATATTTGGTGCGTATTATTATAGCCTGTCTCAAAGCTACAGTCACAGTGAGTTCATAGGTTGGGTGGGTGAGTGAGTGACTGGGTGGGAGACGGTGGGTGACTTACCCTGAACGGGTGGTGGTTCCTGCCGGCAGACGGTTCCCCTCCTGGACTGATATCCCCGTGGCATCTGGCTGGGGCAGGAGGTGGGTTCGGGAAGTTGGCAGGGGGGGGGGGGGGGCAAGAGTGTCAGGCTGGGCCGGACAATCTCCCCCGCTCACACACTTCATGGCTCACAAATTTTTGCAGGGGCGAGAAATGGCGCCGCGCAAGAGACACGCGCCCACCCCAGCGCGATCATACTCTCCCCCGGCGCCACCCACCCCAAACACACCACCACAGCCCTCCTGCTGTGCTGGAGGCGGCACAACGTGGGGAACCTGCACACCCGCCCCCCGGTTACGGCCGGAGCCCCCATCCGCCGCGCGGGAGACGCGCTCCCGCCCGAGCACACTCTCCCTGGCGCCAAACCACCACCGACCACCTGCTGTGATGGAGGCGGCACTAAGCAGGCAACGCGCGCCCCCCCCATCCGTCAAGCGGGAGGGGAACAACCGTCCGCCGACAGCAGCCGCACCAACGGCTCCTAGTGATCACACTCTCCCCCAGGCATCGCCACTTGGATGAGGACGGGGGTGGCTCGCAACCAGCAAGCGTACGGTGATCGCCCCACCCACCCTCCCCCCCCGTGCCGGCATCAACCACGCAGGCCCAACCGGACCCCGGGTAAGGGACCCACCGTGCCGAATTATGACGGGCACCGGGAGAGGGAGGGTGGGGGTGTGTGTGGAAGGTGAGCTGCGGTACGGCTGACGGGGGAGAGTGACGGGCACCAGGAGGTGAGGGGGTGGTGTGTGTGTGTGCTGTTGGTCAGAGGCGCACGTGGTCACGGTGTGAGGAGAGTGTGCGTGTGTGTCTCTCCTCCCTGCCTGGCCCGCAGGCCAATGAGCTGTCCAGCCGACATACACACACAAACATTATTTGAGACTTATAGATATAGATGTAACAAAAATTGCAAAAGGGCAATCAAATTAGCAAAAATTGATAATGAAAAAAGGATTGCAATAGAAAGTAAGGTCAACCCTAAAATGTTCTTTAAGTACCTTAATAACAAAAAAAAATGAGAAAAGAAAATATAGGACCCTTTCAGTGTGAGATGGGTAGACAGATTATTGGAGATAAGAAAAAAGCTGAGGTATTAAACAAATTCGTTGCCTCTGTGTTTGCCAGGGAAGAATCAAGTTCAATAGTAGTGCCGCAGGAGGAAGCCACAACCTCCATAATAAATGAACAATTTGTTAATTAAGGTAGAAGTTCATAAGCAACTTGAAAAAAATTAAAGTAAATAAGGCACCTGGCCCTGATGGTATACATCCAAGAGATCTCAAGGAGTTAAGCTCAGTATTAGCCAAACCATTATATTTAATATTTAAGGACTCAATTTCCACAGGCTCAATACCACAAGATTGGCATAAAGCAGATGTGGTGCCTATATTTAAAAAGGGATCTAGATCACAACCAGGGAATCACAGACCTGTAAGCCTGACTTCAATAGTGGGGAAACTACTTGAAGGTTTATACGGGATAATATACAATAGGGGAAGTGGGGGAAGGGAATGATAACCTCTGCTCAGCTGATAGTGATTAAAGATAGGTGGGTAAGTACTGGTGCTGTGCTGAGAAATATACTGATAATACAACTAAGAAAAAGAACTCAGCTGATCGCACAGCTGAGTTCTTTTTCTTAGGTGTATTATTAATACGGGATAATATTCAGGAATACCTAATGGAAACAAAATTATTAGTAATAGTCAGCATGGATTTATGAAGGATAGATCATGCCAAACTAATATTATTTGTTTCTTTGAGGAAGTAGGAATTTAGACCAGGGTAATGCAGTTGATGTGGTCTACTTAGATTTTGCAAAGGCTTTTGATACGGTTTCACACAAGAGGTTGGTGTACAAAATAAAGAAAATTGGACTCAGTAATAATATATGCACCTGGATTGAAAACTGGTTAAAGGACAGACAACAGAGGGTTGTCATAAATTGAACTTTTTCAGGTTGGGCTAAAGTCATGAGTGGAGTACCTCAGGGATCGGTACTGGGACCCCTGCTTTTTAAACTTGTTTCTTAATGACCTCGAGGTTGGCATCGAGAGCAAAGTCTCCATCTTTGCTGATACTAAATTGTGTAAGGCAATAGAATCAGAGCAGGATGTAATTTCTCTTCAGAAGGACTTGGAGACTGGAAACGTGGGCAGGTAAATGGCAGATGAGGTTTAATACAGATAAATGTAAGGTTATGCATTTGGTATGCAAGAATAAAAAGGCGAATTACAAATTAAATGGGGATAAATTGGGGGAATCCTTGATGAGGTCTGCCATGCTTTCCAAGCATGCCCCTGGTCAGATCTGACTTTTTACAATCTCCCCCAGACTTAGATACAATACTTTAAGGCACTGTCATAAGCCCACCCCTTTCTACAGAATACTTTGAAGCTGCTCTTCTTTGATTAAGACAATTGGCACCTTGAGTGGGCTATCCAGGATGGACCCCGCCCCAAGTAAGTTCCTTTGAAATTCAGAGCAGACAGAAACAGTCCTGACCAGTTTCAAACCCAGCATTTGGTATTTTGTTAAACAAGTGTAGCTCATTAACCCCTCAAGCACCAAAGGGATTAAACATACCCAATATCTTATGACATTATCATGACAGCAAATGTAGAAAATGAGGGGTTAACCCCTTGTATGCTACAGACGTGAAGCTACCACATGCTTGGGTTTCTATATGGCGGCGCATACACAGAGACCCAGACACAGCACCCACCTCTTTGCCTGGGGTCACCCTGCTCTCCCTCAGCTGTAGTTCTGCACTGCAGATTGGGGGAGGGAAGAGGGCTCTGTGTCTCACTTCTACATCTCCAGCTCTGCACAGACCTCCACCCTCCCCCTCCTCTACACAGACCTGCTCCCCTCCCCCACCCAGACACGTTCTTTAAAACTAGGACATGAGAGAATGCAGCAGATATTTGGGACATCAGAACATACTGTCAGACCAGGACTGTCCCCGGGCAAACGGGTCAGTCTCACACAGAGAAGCTATAGTCCATAACACACACAGGATGCTGCCCCTGTGGTAATGAAGGAGTTAAACTCCAACCAATTCTCCCTCAATCTAATTACTTTCTAACTCTATTTAATAACTTTCCCAATCTTATCCTCACTGATTCCTAATGTTAATTCCCAATGTAAAATAACCCCCATTATCTCCCAGTCCCTGTGATACAGGAGGAGTAACCCCCCCAGTGCCAGAGGCTCCCCCTCACTATCAGAGGCTCAGCCTCTCAGGCTTCTGTGTGTAAGGAAGCTCAGAGCAGCACTGGGATAATGTGCACAGGTCACACAAGGGAGGGGAAGGGAGGAGGAGGAAAGCACTTACCCAATAACACAGGCTGAAGATCTCTGTGCAGCAGGGGGTGGGCAATGTGAGGGGGACACAGGAAAAGGGACTTAGAGGCTGCAGAGCCTATTCCTCAGTGTCTGTGCCGTGTGTGTAGTGACGTCTGGTGATATACTCTGTGTGCTGTGTCTGTGCTCAGGATCAGTGTTTCAAGCACCAGGACATCCGGCTGCAGCAGAGGGACCATAGAGAGGAAGAAGGGAGGCCAGAGCGCCTCTAACCGGCTCCTCCTGAGCTCATATGGAACAGTGACCCCTGGTGGGCTCCCAAGCAAGGTGCGGTGAGCGCCCCCTGGTGAGAGCTGCACGTGGTGCTGGCTGTGGGCTGGTGAGAAACATAGTGACAAACTCACCTTATAAAGTGCGGTCTGGTGATATACTCTGTGCTGTGTGTGTAGTGACGTCTGGTGATATACTCTGTGCTGTGTGTGTAGTGACGTCTGGTGATATACTCTGTGCCGTGTGTGTAGTGCCGTCTGGTGATATACTCTGTACCCGTGTGTGTAGTGAGGTCTGGTGATATACTCTGTGCCGTATGTCTGGTGATATACTCTGTGCTGTGTGTGTAGTGAGGTCTGGTGATATACTCTGTGCCCGTGTGTGTAGTGCCGTCTGGTGATATACTCTGTGCTGTGTGTGTAGTGAGGTCTGGTGATATACTCTGTGCTGTGTGTGTAGTGACGTCTGGTGATATACTCTGTGCTGTGTGTGTAGTGACGTCTGGTGATATACTTTGTGCTGTGTGTGTTGTGACGTCTGGTGATATACTCTGTGCTGTGTGTGTAGTGACGTCTGGTGATATACTCTGTGCTGTGTGTGTAGTGACGTCTGGTGATATACTCTGTGCCCGTGTGTGTAGTGACGTCTGGTGATATACTCTGTGCTGTGTGTGTAGTGACGTCTGGTGATGTACTCTGTGCTGTGTGCAGGGTCGCCAACAGACATCATGGGGCCCAGGACAAATGAAAGCAGCAGGGTCCCCCCCGTCCCCCCCATAGCGCACGTACCGTACAATATTTTTTTAGCGCGCAACTTTTACGTAACTTTTTTCTTGTTACTGTTAATACGGAAAAAAACATTACAAAGCAATCTGTTTATTTTAATATTTACAACAAAAGACAAAGATACCCAATGCAATGTGACAAAAGGGGGGGATTCAGTATGGACTGGGGGGTGAGGGAGGGGTAGCAGGGCTGGGGGGGGAGGGAGGGGTAGCAGGGCTGGGGGGGGAGGGAGTGGAGGGGAGTTGGATGATCAAATTGTTAGGGCCCGGGTGGGAGGATTTGACAGACAGACAGACGGACTGACACTTGGGTGGGTGACACTTGGGTGGGTGACACTTGGGTGGGTGACTATGACTAACTGTGGGTTGGTGTCTGTATTCATTCACTCACACACTCGACACGGAGACATGGGGGGTAAACGGAGCAAGGTGGGGCAAACGGAGCAGGGGGGAGGCAAACGGAGCAGGGGGGAAACAAACAGAGCAGGGGGAGACAAACAGAGCAGGGGGAGACAAACAGAGCAGGGGGGAGACAAACAGAGCAGGGGGGAGACAAACAGAGCAAGGTGGGGGCAAACGGAGCAAGACATGTGAATGTGCTCACAAGTAATCTTTTTATTTGCTATATGCAATACGGTGGAGGTATCGTGTTGCCTTTTCACCCACCATAACTTAAAATGTGTATATATATATATATGTGTATATATATATATATATATATATTCACTGCGGGTCCGTGGCGGTCCGAAGGCTCTCTCCTATCTCTCCTACGGACTCAGCCCAGAGACTACCGGGAAGGGTCTGTGCTTCACAGCCGGAAGTGACATCAGACCCGGACACCCGGAGGGCTGTGCGCTATCGTCCACCTGTTCAGCGGGACCGGAGCATACTGTGGGATAGGAGAGAGCCTTCTGTCCTCCACGGACCCGCAGTGAATACAGGGTGAGCACATCGAGCATTGGCTCATGCCTGGGGTATATCCCCCCTATATCAACATTTGCCCGGGCATCGCAAAACTTGCAGGACTCTGACTTTCCACCGGGACTTTCCCGCTTTTTAACCCCTTGGAGATCCATCGAGTGCCATTGTATAGCAGCTCCATCTGCACAGTTTTTATTTTACTACGTGAAGGTGAAAGAAAACGGCGCTAACTCTATTAGTGTACACTAATAATATACAGTGAATATTTTGACCAAATCAATTAATTGTTAAACAGTGATATTGTGTTCAAATAACGTGATAATATTATTGAAAGGTTCAAACCCCCTGCTCAAACCCAGCTGGTGGGGACTGGTTTCGCTAGTCCCACAAATCGTCACTCTCCAGTTGTAATCCAGGGGGAGCATAAAGGGAAAAGAACATAAAACAAGAAAAACAATCTAAGTGCAGACAATAAAATTCAAGTGATATAAATTCTGCGTTCTTTCTTGGCTCATATGTGATGTCTACTTACAAGATGTAAGTCAAAATCAAGCGGTTTTGACACTCAATGGTCTCTGCTGTGCAGGTATTCCCACCAGGTGATAGGGTCTCCAGCTCTCAGCTCCGCAGCAAAGTGTATGTAAAAGAAATACAAACCATAGTGCAGACCAGTATGATGTAAAAAAACTAGACTTTATGGGGTTTAAAAATGAACACTTACAATAAAAACAAGTATTTCAGGCATGTACCACAATCATTGTGGTCAAAGAGAGAAGATTATTTGGTTTACACTTCAGGCTCACCCGCCTCCTCCGGTGTGACTTGGTGTGGACCACCACTCTCAGGGACTTTGTACCTCCAGCGGTGGGCGCATTGATCCAGGTCTCTCTCCCCTCGTGGGTTCCCTCTTCTGTGGGTCGATCACCTTCCCATAGCAGCTGCCCGCAGGCACTGTGGAGTTCTTCACTGGGATACAGCCTCTCTGATGGATGTTTCAGCTTCACTCGCACAACGATGCGTCACTTCCGCTCCGTCCCGATACGTCACTTCCGGTCGCGGTTCTGTGAGTATCTGCCAGTAAATTTCTCCTCTCTTCTCTCTCCTCTCTCTCCTCTCTGGGATTAACTGTGGTAATATAGGGTTGAATCAGAATATTTACATGCTATATATGATTGCATTAGCATATTTCTATCTAGCAGGGAAGGGGTTAAATTGTGTCTTTATCATTGTTTCCATAATAGGGGAGATGTTACTTATTCTCACAAGTGGGCTTAGATTATTAATAAACAAATTTTACCTCATGTTTTTCAATGTATGAAAAAATGTTAATAAAAAATATATAAAAAATATATATATTAATATATGGGAGAGCTCCATCATGTAAACAACTTAATACATTTGTAGGGATACACATACATATTCAAGAGGGGCTGGTTTCATAATCTATAATCTTATTTTTACTCTGACCTTTGCTAGGCATGGAAGTACCTTTTCTGATGGGAAATACAAAACATAATATTCTGCAGCATAGCACAACTGAATGTTTATATTCATTATAACTCTTATACAAATGCAATAAAGTCTTGAGTACAGTGCAAAACCTGGATGTAATACGCTAAGTAGTATACATTGACATATTTCTATTTTTCAGCATAGCACAACTAGATATTTTTACATATTCATTACAATTTTATACAAATGTAATAAAACTCCTTCTGATTCAACCCTATATTACCACAGTTAATCCCTAGTATATTACACTGTTTCCAATTTTTTGGACAAAATTTAGATTCCATAGAATCACCTTCCTGACGATCAGATTACCCATAAAAAAAGCTATGAGTATCATCCGTTTTATCACCTCATATTGCGGTTCCAGAAAGTAACAGGTTAATCCTGTCATGAGTCAGAGGTTTTTTTTCCCTATTTGGAAGTGCTCCTTCATGCATACAAAGGCACAGATGGTAATTAGTGCAGACCAGTTTTTTATGCACAAGTGTTCCAGATCAAATTCCAATTAAGGAAGGTATATAATGTCACCTTAGAGTAGGGGGCGGTACACTCCTGAGGAAGCCACACACCCTTTTTTGGCGAAACGCGTAGAGTGGTAGCCGCCCAGAGAGGAGAGAGAAGAGAGGAGAAATTTACTGACAGATACTCACAGAACCGCGACCGGAAGTGACGTATCGGGACGGAGCGGAAGTGACGCATCGTTGTGCGAGTGAAGCTGAAACATCCATCAGAGAGGCTGTATCCCAGTGAAGAACTCCACAGTGCCTGCGGGCAGCTGCTATGGGAAGGTGATCGACCCACAGAAGAGGGAACCCACGAGGGGAGAGAGACCTGGATCAATGCGCCCACCGCTGGAGGTACAAAGTCCCTGAGAGTGGTGGTCCACACCAAGTCACACCGGAGGAGGCGGGTGAGCCTGAAGTGTAAACCAAATAATCTTCTCTCTTTGACCACAATGATTGTGGTACATGCCTGAAATACTTGTTTTTATTGTAAGTGTTCATTTTTAAACCCCATAAAGTCTAGTTTTTTTACATCATACTGGTCTGCACTATGGTTTGTATTTCTTTTACATACACTTTGCTGCGGAGCTGAGAGCTGGAGACCCTATCACCTGGTGGGAATACCTGCACAGCAGAGACCATTGAGTGTCAAAACCGCTTGATTTTGACTTACATCTTGTAAGTAGACATCACATATGAGCCAAGAAAGAACGCAGAATTTATATCACTTGAATTTTATTGTCTGCACTTAGATTGTTTTTCTTGTTTTATGTTCTTTTCCCTTCATGCTCCCCCTGGATTACAACTGGACAGTTTTTATTTTATACCACATATTTTTTGTTATTTACATTGGAATTTTTCTGTTGTCCTGGAGATTGCTCCCAGGGACACGTTTTATAATAAAGGTGTTTAGTTTGACCACTGCCCCGTTTTGATTGCGCTTCTAACTTTCTTTTTCTTTTTATTGCTACTCCCACATCAGGGACTGGGGTTCCCTGTTTTATGAAGCTGCGTCATTAATTCGGTTGTGGTTCTATTACACATTTATTATACCCATTTAGCTAGGCCCTATATGCTCCGGACTGGTTCATGTCACATGTTTTTTTTTTTGTTGTTTTTCTTTGTTTTTTATATCAATTTGTTTTATATTTATCCATTTATAGCCTATGTTCATACTTACACCTTATTTGGCGCACTTTATTTTTCTTTTTTCTTTGTTAGGTAAAAAGATAGGCCTTGCATATAGAAAAACAAAAAGAACTAAGGCCTGGTGTAGAGGGAGAAAGGGGGTGGCCCGGTATTAAAGGGGTTGCACCCCATTAAGCCATCCCCTGACCTCACCAGAGAGACAAGGGGTTAACTGGGCTGAGGTCCAGAAATATGATTTAACCCTTGTTATGACATGAAAATGTATATTCCCCTGTTCCCATGCTTTATTGTAATGTCTGGTTTAATCAGTGTCTGCATCACACACACACTAGGATCCATCCGGGAGTACAAGGGTTAATAGTTCTTTAGTGATTATAGCCCTTTGTGTAATTTTCCCGCCTTTTCAGGCACCATTTTGCAGGGTCCCATAGGCCGCCATTGGAGCTCCATGCGTTTCAATGGCGAATCTTGCTGTTTTGGTCCTGTTTCCTGTGAAGACCAGCAGGTGGCGTCCGAGAGGAGGAGCGGCGGTTTCCCATTGTAAGTCAATGGACCCATTGACTTCAATGGAGATTCTTCGACGGCGCTTTCCAGGAACGAGTTGGCTGCCGTCAAAACCGCAAGCGGATATTTTTTCTATAAGAGAGCTTTGATCACTTAGCAGTCAAGTTCAACGTTAAGTGGCGTGGGAATAAACAGTTCTAGAGCACCTAGAAATAAAATTATTTTTGCCCCTAGTTCCTAGACCTCCCCCCACTCGACCACAACCGGATCCCCGAATCCTGGACCCCCGAGAAAGGTCGCACCGATAGAGCGGGTCGCGTCATAGGTTCCGATGGCGGCAGCAGAAACAGCTCAAGAAAACGTCTAAGTGTGAAAAGCTGAAATCTATGAATCCATATCTCTGGTTCCGGAGGGTCCAGGGGGCCAGGGTTTGGGGTACCTGTAGTCACTGCTCCGGCATCGCTGCAGAACCATCCTTGACCTTCTCGGACCAACCTGACGGAGTATGGACCCCCTTGAAAGTTCGGGACTTTTCCCATAGACTCCAATGGCGGCCAATCTCCATTGACCGGCTATGGCGGAAAACCCCCATTGACTTCAACGGCGGCGTAACCCCGTTGAAAGTCTATGGCGGCGGATTCCCATAGCCGCCAACGGCGGCGGTTTGCCATTGAAAGTCTATGGTGGCGAAGCCCGTTGTTTTCAATGGGGATTTAGTTAAAAACCGTGATTTAATTTACAGCGGAGTTTAATGTATTAAAATAGGGAACGGTTGTAGGTGTATTTGTGTAACTCCGGTTTCCGAGGTCCTAGCGGGTCGCAAATTGGAGCACATGGTGTCCCAGTTCCGGCATTGAGAACTGGGAAGTTTGGACCCGCTGAGCCCAACGGAACCGGACATTTTAATATGTTTGTGTTTAACTTGTAACACTGTATCCCCAGGCAGGGATAAAACTCAGAGGAAATTCCTTTGCATACCAGGGTAGCATATGGCCAGAGAGGCGACCCAATGTCTAGGACTTAAGTATTGTTCAAAGGATTTTGTCACCCTCACTGTTTACCTGAGGGCGGAGACGGCTCAAACCAGAGCAGTCTGTAAGTGTCCCATTTAACAGCTTACAACAAAGAGTATCCTGCCAGAAATCCCATTTGGTAGACTGGCTGGCATTCCTGATGCAAATGTGGGGCTACAGAAATGAGACCCCAGAGTTCTAAGGTGCATGTGCCAACTAGCAGGGGGGCATGTATCAAAATGTGTTCCCACGTTAGAGAGTGGCTACAGATAATTGAAGACCAATCACCTGTACTTAATGTTAGGGATAGGGTTACAAAAGATATGTAGCGGTCATGTAAAATGCCTACAGTCATCTCTCCTGCTGGCAGCAAGGCCTGGTAAGTGTGGGCATGCCAGCAGTAACCATGGAGGTTTTCCCTCACACCCTGGTGGGGTGCCCTGTGTATGGATGGGACTGGTCACATGCTCTGACTCCATGGTTAGTGATGTCAGAGGTGTGTCAGCCTCAGAAGTTACATAAGGCACAGCACTGTGTCAAACAGTTAGTTCAAGGCGAGTACAGTTGCTGGAAAGTTCTTGCAAGGTTCAAGAAGGAGTTCAAGTTCTGCAGAGTGTTAGTTATGTTATAGTAACTCCATGGGAGACTGTGTCCAGGGACCTGGCACAGTGCAGTGATTCCTGCGGGAATAGTGAATCCCTCATCTAGGTGACATACCTATCAAAGGGGAGCACGGGCGAGATGATCGGCTAAATACACCCCATTGTGGAGGGCAGCTATGCCCACCGTGACAATAAAGATGGAGCTGATCAGAGAAACCCCTGTGTGTGAGAGTCCAATGATTACACAGGAGGTTGCACCATCGAGGAGTTCCTCGTCAGGATCATCCCCATGCGGACGCAGGGACCCTGATGAGGTGGAGGCGCTGCACTGGAACTAGGTGAGACTCAGCACACTACCTCAGCTGCCTGTCTGGACGGGTCCTCCCCACACACCATCATGCGGGAGACTCAGGAGTCCTGTAGCCAACAGGTGCACCACCCGACACTACCACACTGTAATGGGGACCGGTTAGACCACAGGGGCCAATGTGAGATTGGGTGGGTCAGGCCGGGTCAGAAATACCGTTACATTTGGAGGCGCTGCTGAGATCAGATCTGTCATCAGGACAGGCTCTAGCTAGGCACACTGGGAAACAGGGAGAGAGTCTGCTGTCACTCTGTGCTGCGTAGGGACGGACCTAGGGGTGGTCAGGGGGCTGACGGGGTATTGTCAGTTCGCAGGGACGACCTAGGGGCCTGAAAGGAGTGAGGGGTTTGGAGCCGGGCTATAGCTGACCGAGTCACCTTGAGGCAGTGCTAGTTGGTAGGATGCCAGAAGGGATAGCCTGTTAACTTGGTCAGGAATCCTGGAGAGGGTCTGCGCTAGGCTGACCAAGACAGGTAGACGCCCCAAGTACTGCATGGCAGAGCCAGAGTACCTAGCCCATTCCAGACACTCACCGTAGGGAGCACAGATTGGGAGGAAGGAGTCACAGCAGACACTGAGAGAGTGAGCCTAGCCTGAGGTAGTGCACATTGAGTCAAGCCTAGTTCGGGTGCACATGTGGTGGTGCATCTGAACATCTTTATTGTACTGATGTGGAGGCTGCCCCGCAGAGCGGAGCCCCATGTACGATAATTGGTACGAGAGTGAGACAACCCAAAAAACGGAGCCAAAAAGGCAGACCGGAAGGACGACACCCCGTGGGGTGAGTGGTGGCCTTGAGAACAGGGCGTCCCCCGCAGATCGGCGAGCCGACAGACGGAGTCCCGCCATCCCAGGACCTGATCTAGGAGACGGGAGAGAGACGCCTATACCCCTGCGGATGGGTAAGCCAAGCAGCCCTATTACTTACTTGGTTGCAGCAGACGGCGAAGCGCTGGAAGGGCCGCGCCAGGCCCCGAGCGCACGTGGAGCGACGGCATCACTTCCGGTGGCGACGGTGGAGCAACCGGATGTCGTCGTGGAAGAAGAGATCCCGCATGGGGGTCCCACGCAAGATGGTGATGCTTCCGGTTCCGGGGAAGACATCGCTTCCGGTGGTGACGGCGGAACCCATGGAGAAGATGCAGCGACGCTTCGGCGATTGGGGGAAGGTCCCCAATCACCTCAACGGCTCAGAAGCTGGACGGGCGATCTGAGGACTGAGGAGGGTGACGTATCCTTTGAAATATCTACGGACAGCCAGGAACGGGTCGCAGCCCCGTGGCAATCGCTACCCCGTCCGTATGCCCAACCCCATGCCCTAGCTAAAGCCCCTACCCCGGTCACACGGTCCCCGGGTTCCCCGCCTAGCCTGGAATCAGTGGACATTCCCTCAGAAGAGGAGGGGAGACGGACTGGGGAAAGACAGCGCAGTGGCGCTACGGAAGGTATCTCCAGGGGAGGGGGAGAATTGAGAGCGGCTGCGGAAGGCCGGTGGTTGCCCCCTGCAGTTCCGGCGCCGGTAAAAAAGGCCCCGGGGTCGTTTAGGTGGTCTGTACCGCGGTCTGAGCGGTCATCAGGGGTATTTTCCATGGACGATGATAGGGACTCAGGAAGGTCAAACAGATTCCGGGAGAACCAGTGGTGGGCCCCATTATTTGAAGGGTACTCGGCCTGGATGGACCGCACTCGGTTCCTCATCCGGCGAGAGGATGTAGTGGACTATTGGTGGGCGGTGGGAGAGTTTACCCCAGAACAGAGGGACAGGGAATTGCAGGAGCGCTGGCTTCAAATAGAGCATAGGGAGATAGAACCTATGGGTCCCAGCATCTTGTCAGACCCCGTGGACCCTGACGAACCCCTATCATGGGTGCTACCTGGGAGGGCAGGTAAGGCTGACCTGACTAGGATCAGTAGGGCCGAACGGGCTATAATGGCTCGTTACAAGTCATCCCACGGGTTGGAGTACCCGTATGTCCCTGAGCCACTAATGGACGAAATAGAGGAGAACAGGGATAGGTGGCTCCGGGAAAATATTGAGATGCACTTAGTCAGTAAGGGGAATTATGTAGTGGGGAAGAAGGCCGAGGAACGGATAGAACATTTAATCCGCATATGGGCCATTGGGAGAAATATCTATAAACACAGAGTAACATATAGACCAGAGAGGGGATTACCCAGGCATTTCTCAGTAACAGTTCTGGATATGGGGGGTAGAGAAGTAAAGAAACCGGACCCCTATCACTACTTTTAGGTGGTACTATGCATTACGCGGGTCCGTGGCTGCTGGTCGGGGCGGGCTTGGCGGATGACTGTATTCATGTGTACTGCATTATGAGGAAATTTGTGTGATGTTAATTATGTTTTCCGTTACAGTGCTTCCTGGAAAGAGGTATACAAATTTAGGTCCCAGCGAGGACGATGGGATTCACCAGGGGGAGAATGTAGCGGTCATGTAAAATGCCTACAGTCATCTCTCCTGCTGGCAGCAAGGCCTGGTAAGTGTGGGCATGCCAGCAGTAACCATGGAGGTTTTCCCTCACACCCTGGTGGGGTGCCCTGTGTATGGATGGGACTGGTCACATGCTCTGACTCCATGGTTAGTGATGTCAGAGGTGTGTCAGCCTCAGAAGTTACATAAGGCACAACACTGTGTCAAACAGTTAGTTCAAGGCGAGTACAGTTGCTGGAAAGTTCTTGCAAGGTTCAGGAAGGAGTTCAAGTTCTGCAGAGTGTTAGTTATGTTATAGTAACTCCATGGGAGACTGTGTCCAGGGACCTGGCACAGGGCAGTGATTCCTGCGGGAATAGTGAATCCCTCATCTAGGTGACATACCTATCAAAGGGGAGCACGGACGAGATGATCGGCTAAATACACCCCATTGTGGAGGGCAGCTATGCCCACCGTGACAATAAAGATGGAGCTGATCAGAGAAACCCCTGTGTGTGAGAGTCCAATGATTACACAGGAGGTTGCACCATCGAGGAGTTCCTCGTCAGGATCATCCCCATGCGGACGCAGGGACCCTGATGAGGTGGAGGCGCTGCACTGGAACTAGGTGAGACTCAGCACACTACCTCAGCTGCCTGTCTGGACGGGTCCTCCCCACACACCATCATGCGGGAGACTCAGGAGTCCTGTAGCCAACAGGTGCACCACCCGACACTACCACACTGTAATGGGGACCGGTTAGACCACAGGGGCCAATGTGAGATTGGGTGGGTCAGGCCGGGTCAGAAATACCGTTACAGATATATAAACTGTGGTAATCCCTATACCCATTGTCTTCTGATACCATCTTGATTGTACCTGATTGCTGGAGAATTGCTATGCAACATACTTCTCATCCCCCATCCCCAAAGTAAGTGTACTTCTTGCCTGTTACTGTACTATTTTGTGTGTTCACCTATCCAAAGGAATAAATATACTTTATTATATCTAAGCGTCGTTCAGTTCAAACCCAGTTATTTGGTGTAAATTACAACCTGTCATAGGCTATCGTGACACCTGGGACATAGTAAACACTTTTGTGCTGCTGCTCGCTGATGCTTGCTGCCGCTCGCTCTACCAGGAACTTTTTGCTGTCCTGGCAGAGGAGACAGCAAGCGCGCTTGGGAGGCAGGTATCACTGTGTGTGTCACTTGGTAGCTGTCAGTGTGTGTGTGTGTGTGTGTCACTTGGTAGCTGTCAGTGTGTGTGTGTGTGTGTGTGTCACTTGGTAGCTGTCAGTGTGTGTGTGTGTGTGTGTGTGTGTGTGTGTGTGTGTGTGTGTGTGTGTGTGTGTGTGTGTGTGTGTGTGTGTGTGTGTGTGTGTGTGTGTATTATATAATATTTAAAAAAATTAAAAAAAAGACATGTGAGAATAAATTATTTATTAACATTGTGCAACTTTGATAAATATATTCACACACATACATCACACATACATATATATATATATATATATTTATATACACACACACACACACACACACACATATATATATATATACACACACATACACATACACACACACATATACACATACAGACACACACCTCTGTGCTGGCTCTGTGCTGGTCTTGTCTGTGTAAGGAATCGGGGGCCACGTCCCTTGCGGCATTACCCCTCCTTACCCACTACCAGTACTGCAGCAGCTGCTGCCCCTGCCCCCCGTCGCTACCCATGCCGCCGCCCAGTGCATACCTTGAACTCTGCCGTCGCCATCTTGGATTCTGGCACTGGTGTTACAGACTCTCAGCTGTGCTCCACTACTTCCTGGTCTCTCAGCCACTCACGAGCAGCTCCTCGACACGCCTCCGCCATGCCCCTCGTCCAGATTGGTCACTGTCACTTTAAATATCCTGCTTTGGCTTCACTTCCTTGCCGAGCATAGATCCTTATGGGATGTTACCTGTGTTTCTGCCACAAGCCCTGTTCTTTCGTTACGTTTCTCTGTTTTTGTTCCAGTTCGTTGTACTCGTCCAGTTTCCTCCAGGCCTGCTGCTGCTATGCTGAGTTCCTGAGTTCCTGGTTCTTACAGACCTGCTTCGTTTGCGCTGTAACACGGGGTTACTAGTGCTGCCTGGCGGCGTGCCCATTGCGGTCAGTCTTCCCTCTCCTAGACCGGCGCCATGGGTCGTGGACGCCACTTGCATAAACCTCGTTCCCGACCTGCAGCGATTGCGCTGACGCAAAAGGACCAGCTTGGTTTCCTGTTGCCGACTCCCTGCTTGAACTACGACTACCCGGATATCTCCTACCCCGACTTTGGCTCGTCCAACAACTATGCTGTTATCTCCAGTCCTGAACCCGGCCTGTTTGACTATGAACTGCGCACTCCGGACCAGTCTGCGCGGTCTAAGGTCGGTGATTTCATAACCCAGCCTCAGCCCCGCGGTCCGGTCCCGGTTTGTGGCGAGCACAATCGTGCACAACTCGGCCCCACAAAACCGGACCCGCGCCGTGGCGGGGGTTGGTAAATGTGTAACTAAACCTATGTCCCAGGCTGCGGACCAGTCCCTGTTTGAAGAACAGTATTTGTTTGAAAAACTGCCTTCGCCTAATCTTGCTTGTATGTTCGAAGGGTTAACCCCTGCAGAAAGACTGACTCGTAAAGAAATACTGACTAAATCTCAGGAATGTAGAGAGTTAAAGAAGATGTTTCAAGCCCAGTACTCCCAACTGCTCCTTCTTAGGTCCACTCCGGGACTGGAAACTGGGGGTTTTGGGGTACTGGTTCAGGCCATAGACACCACCCTTAAATTATTCCTGGAATTTGACAGGAAAATAAGTGAGCGTGAACCTCTACTTGCTGGCTACGCACAGACTATTCATAAACCCTTTTCTGTCAGTCCTGTTGTTAAACCTGTGAGGGTACCTCCCTCTCCAAAAAATGTCCAAACCACCCCACTATCACTGCCCCTAAGGTAGAAGCTGCCATGATTTCTAGCCCTGATTGCACCTCCCATTGCTTTAATCCCAAAGATATGTCTGCGTTAACCCCTGCCAGTCAGGTCTGTGGGGTTCCCGTGGAGTATACTTGTATTTCAAAAGCTACGGCCCTAGTGTCTGAGAATCTACCCACACTTTCTAACTCAGAATCCCTAACTCATGCCCTTAGGTTTTTTCTGCTTTAACCCCTGATAGGCAGCTCTGCATGCTCCCCATGTCAGAGAAGGAACCCCTTCTGCTTCAACCTTCTAAGTTAGAATCCCTAAGCTCTGTTCCCGAGCTCATTCCTATATTAACCCCTGCGGGTCAGCCCTATGAGCCTCCTTTGGTAATCCCCTGTTTGCCAGCTAAGGCCACATCCTTGGCTCCAGCGGAGGAACTCCTTGTATCATCAATTTCAGAGGCAAATCTCCCTCTTTTTGACTCTCGGGCACTATCTGCATTGATCCCTGTAAATCCTTGCTGCCCCCAGGCTAATGCATGCTTTCTAGCATCAGAGAATGAATCCCCAAGTCTGACAGCAGAAGTTGCACTGAATGACTCCCCTAAGCTTGCAGAGTCCTTGAATTTTCTTGACTACAATCCCCCTGCTTCAGCTCAAGTTTCCGTTGCCGTGTCCCCTGAATCTTCTGCTAAAATACTGGTTCCAGATAAAGGTATTCAGGAACTGGGTTTTTCCCTAAGCCTGTACGCAGAATCCCCACTCCCAGGTATTTCGCTGACCCAGTCTGTCACTCAGAATGCTGAGATCCCTGCTTCAGCACATAGTTCCCTTGTCATGGAATTGGAGTCTTTTCTGATTTCCCAGACACTCCTTCCCAAGCAACCCCTCCAGAGATCAGCGTATCTGTTGTCACCCCCTTAGTACAGTCAGAAACCACCCTGCCTACATTACAAATTCAGGTGTATAAATCTGAGCTATTTTGTCTTCCTTCACTTGCTAAACCTCAGTCCTTTAGCACTGCATCTAAATGTGCTCCAGCAACCGTTGGGTTATTCAGGGCTAAGATTAAAACCCCTGTGTTAAAGGGTACCTTCTCGCACATATCCTGCAAACCTAGAACTTCCATGATTAGTCCTAAGTCACTTTCCACAGTATCTGATTTTCTTATTAGTGAAACTCAGACACCCACATCACTGGCTAGCAGTTCCGTTATCAGAATTTTTGCACTAGTAAACATACCTATTTCTGATTTTGTCATGAAAAGTACCCCCGTTAGGGCCCTTGCAGTTTTTGATAAAACTCTTTTTCCTACTAAGGTTTCTGCTATTAAGAGTTTTCCTAGTTCCAACTTACCGCTTATTGACCCTCTAACTTCCCCAGTACCCGTCACTGATTCCCAGGTATCAGCTTCAGACGCTAGTTCTCATTCTACCAGTGTCCCTGCAGTGCCAGATGTCCGTTACAGATTCTGAGCCTCCAGCTTCAGACACTAGCTACCCTCCCTCCGCTGCCCCTGCACTGCCTGATTGTCAAGTTCCAGATATTAAAGCTCCAGAGCCTATTCCTACTCCCACTCCTATAACAATTACGATGCCCTTGGAGTTCGTTGCAGCTTGTAATCCGCCTCATGCGGTTGTTCAAATCTCTGCAAGGCCCTGTATAGCTTCCCCAAACTCTGGTGCCATATCCGAAGTAACCCTTGCCGCGCTCCAAATCCCCGGTGCGGGAGGACAGTTTCTTTTCACGGACCATTCGGTGGCCCCTGAAGTACCTCCGTATGACTTTAACTATGGGGTTTCTCTCCCTGTTGTCTCTGACTTGGACTCTGGGAAGTGGAGATCACAGACTATATTGTCTCTCTCTGAGCATTCTACAGTATTTGGGAGCTCCACTACTGATTGCTTCTCTGCCTCAACGAACCCATGGTTATCCCTCACGGAACCTTCTGTGGTGCCTGCGTCCTCTGTGTTGGAAATACTCAGTTCACACCTCAAGATTTCGGTCCCTAAGCCTGGTTTACTGTTTACCTTGTCATCTACTATACCCATACTGGCAATGCACCCACCCACCCTATACCCTCGCTGACCACTACCCGGAAAACCTCTGGAGGAGAAGACCCTCTCAAATTCCCACGTGCTGATGTCAGCAAAGACTTTGTCTTTCCGGAAGGTCACCCTGATATACTCTTTCAACTATTGGTGCCTCTTGTCCTGAACTTTGGTACCATTACTAGGGACTGGGCTCCCAGCGGGGGTCCTTCTGCCGTTTCTGCTCCGGAACCCCCTGGCTCTTCACAGCCTTGGATTTCCAAACCATTTCGCGTGGCTGCAGCCCCATTGGATGGGAGCTGTCACGTGACCGCTCCTCCGCTTCCTCAAGTGGCAACATTTCCAATAATTTCTCTACCACCACTTTCCTATCCTAAGTTTGTACTCGCCAATGAACTGCTGGTTTACGGATGCCCTGCTCGCCTAAAACGATTTAGGAATAACTCCATGTCTCCGAGACCAATGTGTGCCCATGAGTCTCTGGACCACAACTTTTCTCTCCATCCTAGACAATTCCGGAACAATTCCAGGTCCCCCAACTCTAGGAGTGGTTATGATCGTCCTGAGGTGGATCCTGAAGGGGGGTACTGTAAGGAATCGGGGGCCACGTCCCTTGCAGCGTTACCCCTCCTTACCCACTACCAGTACTGCAGCGGCTGCTGCCCCTGCCCCCCGTCGCTACCCATGCCGCCGCCCAGTGCATACCTTGAACTCTGCCGTCACCATCTTGGATTCTGGCACTGGTGTTACAGACTCTCGGCTGTGCTCCACTACTTCCTGGTCTCTCAGCCACTCACCAGCAGCTCCTCGACACGCCTCCGCCATGCCCCTCGTCCGGATTGGTCACTGTCACTTTAAATATCCTGCTTTGGCTTCACTTCCTTGCCGAGCATAGATCCTTATGGGATGTTACCTGTGTTTCTGCCACAAGCCCTGTTCTTTCGTTATGTTTCTCTGTTTTTGTTCCAGTTCGTTGTACTCGTCCAGTTTCCTCCAGGCCTGCTGCTGCTATGCTGAGTTCCTGAGTTCCTGGTTCTTAGAAACCTGCTTCTTTTGCGCTGTAACACGCTGTAACGTCGTCCAGTTTCCTCCAGGCCTGCTGCTGCTACGCTGAGTTCCTGAGTTCCTGGTTCTTAGAAACCTGCTTCTTTTGCGCTGTAACACGGGGTTACTAGTGCTGCCTGGCGGCGTGCCCATTGCGGTTAGTCTTCCCTCTCCTAGACCGGCGCCATGGGTCGTGGACGCCACTTGCATAAACCTCGTTCCCGACCTGCAGCGATTGCGCTGACGCAAAAGGACCAGCTTGATTTCCTGTTGCCGACTCCCTGCTTGAACTATGACTACCTGGATATCTCCTACCCCGATTCTGGCTCGTCCAACAACTATGCTGTTATCTCCAGTCCTGAACCCAGCCTGTTTGACTATGAACTGCGCACTCCGGACTAGTCTGCGCGGTCTAAGGTCGGTGATTTCATAACCCAGCCTCAGCCCCGCGGTCCGGTCCCGGTTTGTGGCGAGCACAATCGTGACAGTCTGCTGGCTCTGCTATCCACCGACACAGTAGGAAAAACAAAGGCTGCAGCCCCATTGGATGGGAGCTGTCACGTGACCGCTCCTCCGCTCCCTCAAGTGGCAACACGTACCAATAATTTCTCTACCACCACTTTCCTATCCTAAGTTTGTACTCGCCAATGAACTGCTGGTTTACGGATGCCCTGCTCGCCTAAAACGATTTAGGAATAACTCCATGTCTCCGAGACCAATGTGTGCCCATGAGTCTCTGGACCACAACTTTTCTCTCCATCCTAGACAATTCCGGAACAATTCCAGGTCCCCCAACTCTAGGAGTGGTTATGATCGTCCTGAGGTGGATCCTGAAGGGGGGTACTGTAAGGAATCGGGGGCCACGTCCCTTGCAGCGTTACCCCTCCTTACCCACTACCAGTACTGCAGCGGCTGCTGCCCCTGCCCCCCGTCGCTACCCATGCCGCCGCCCAGTGCATACCTTGAACTCTGCCGTCACCATCTTGGATTCTGGCACTGGTGTTACAGACTCTCGGCTGTGCTCCACTACTTCCTGGTCTCTCAGCCACTCACCAGCAGCTCCTCGACACGCCTCCGCCATGCCCCTCGTCCGGATTGGTCACTGTCACTTTAAATATCCTGCTTTGGCTTCACTTCCTTGCCGAGCATAGATCCTTATGGGATGTTACCTGTGTTTCTGCCACAAGCCCTGTTCTTTCGTTATGTTTCTCTGTTTTTGTTCCAGTTCGTTGTACTCGTCCAGTTTCCTCCAGGCCTGCTGCTGCTACGCTGAGTTCCTGGTTCTTAGAAACCTGCTTCTTTTGCGCTGTAACACGGGGTTACTAGTGCTGCCTGGCGGCGTGCCCATTGCGGTTAGTCTTCCCTCTCCTAGACCGGCGCCATGGGTCGTGGACGCCACTTGCATAAACCTCGTTCCCGACCTGCAGCGATTGCGCTGACGCAAAAGGACCAGCTTGATTTCCTGTTGCCGACTCCCTGCTTGAACTATGACTACCTGGATATCTCCTACCCCGATTCTGGCTCGTCCAACAACTATGCTGTTATCTCCAGTCCTGAACCCAGCCTGTTTGACTATGAACTGCGCACTCTGGACTAGTCTGCGCGGTCTAAGGTCGGTGATTTCATAACCCAGCCTCAGCCCCGCGGTCCGGTCCCGGTTTGTGGCGAGCACAATCGTGACAGTCTGCTGGCTCTGCTATCCACCGACACAGTAGGAAAAACAAAGGCTGCAGCCCCATTGGATGGGAGCTGTCACGTGACCGCTCCTCCGCTCCCTCAAGTGGCAACATTTCAAACTCTCCTATCTCTTCTGATTTTCTCAGCCTCCGCACGCATCAGCAAGCATGCGGAGGGAGAAACTATAGCCGCGCTGATTACAGATGCAGGGGCTTTGTGCATCTGTTCAGCGTGGCTCAGCCCGCCTCAGTGACGCTTATTTTACTATGTCCTAGGCCTAAGATTCTCCCTAGCAAAATGACCGACCACATCTAGGCGCTTCCTAAGGTCTAGTACATATTGCAGGGTATTCTTAGAAGGGGACTGCTGTTCCTCCCAGGACTCCTTTAGGAGGTTTAGGATACCCCGGGGTTGGCGGCCATACAGCAGTTCAAATGGAGAGAATCCCATGGAGGCCTGGGGAACTTCCCGCACTGCAAACAGCAGAAAAGGGAGAAGTTCATCCCAGGCTCTCTTCTTTGAATCAATACATTTCCTCAGCATCCCTTTTAGAGTTCGGTTAAATCTTTCCAATAATCCGTCAGTCTGTGGATGGTAGACCGATGTCCGAACAGACTTGACCTCTAGTAACTTTAAGACATCCTGCATCAGTTTAGCCATAAAATTTGTACCTTGGTCTGTCAACATAACCTGGGGAAGTCCAACCTGTGAGAACAGCTCCAAAACTTGTTGGCTACTTGCTTCGCCGTTGCTGTTCTCAGGGGGAACGCCTCAGGATATCTTGTAGCATAATCAACTATTACAAGAATAAAACTGTGTCCTTTCGCAGAAGGTTCTAGAGGTCCTACCAAGTCTACCCCAATCCTCTCAAAGGGAACTGACACCAAGGGTAGAGGAACCAAAGGGGCTGGTTTTTGTCCCTTTGGACTAGTTAGCTGGCACTCCGGACATGCCGCACATAACTTAGCAATATCACTATGCATCCCTGGCCAATAGAATCGGGCGAAATACGGTCAAATGTTTTATCCCTGCCCAGGTGACCACCCCAAGGGACAGTATGGGCTAGAGTGAACACAGATTTAACAAAACGCCTTGGGAACCAATATCTGTCTGGTGACCTCCCCTGTTTGTGTCTGCCTATTCACCCTATACAGGATATCATTTGATAATTCAAAATGGGGGAATACTATCACCCCCTGTGCATTCAAAATTTTCTCATCAATTTTTACCACCTTGTCATACTGTCTAGCAAGGACTGGGTCTTCCCTTTGCCTCTGGTGAAAACCAGGGAGGTATAGGTCTGGTAAATCTCCAGGGCCCATATCCCACTCCCTCTGGCCATCCCCAGTCATCACTTGTGACTTCATGCTATTAGAATGGTCACCTTGAGACCCAGATTTCTGCAACTAGTCCTGTTTGTCAGAGCGTCTTTGCTTCCGAGTCTTTTGAACCCGGTGTCTACTGGGAAAAGGGTCTGCCAAGAAGGGGAACAGTTTGCCAGGGTTCTCCTGAGCCATAGAATAAGGCTCCTCGTGAGAGACTGGAACCATTAGGTCCGAAAAGAAAAGCCAGTCCCAGCCGAGCACAATGGGGGCAGGGAGCCAAGGAGCGACTCCTACTTCGAGGTAGGCCTCCTGGCCTTTTACCTGTAGCAGGATTTTGGCCGTCGGATACCGCTTTACATCGCCGTGTATACATTCTATACTCCATGGGGAGTCAAAAGAACACACGTTAGGCGGTAACAGTTCCTGGAGGACCAGAATTTTCCCAGGGCCTGGACGGTTTTCTCCCCAACCTGGGCTGGAAGTAGCCAGGGCTTGTAACTTTCTCCAGTGAAGGCCGAGGCGACGGTCCTGCTGAAGGAACAATCCATCTGTGGACAGTCCACGTGCCGGAGGCCTTGTTCTCCACAGGTGGAACATGGAGAGGGTTCCCTCCCAGGAGGGTGCCGCGGATAGCGCTCCGCCTGACCGGATACTGGAGACCAGGCATCTGGTGGGTCCTGTGGGCGATGTCCTCGGAAGTTCCTCTCATTTGGCGACCAGCCGACATCATGAAGGGGATAAGGGTCTCGGCAGGGACCAGCATGTGGACTCCGCCCTTGTTGGAACGACTGCTCCTTCCGTTGGACTTGGCGGTTGCGTATGAACGGGCCGTATGTTCCCCGTTGATCCGACCTCCCTCTTTGGGCGTCCACAAGTGCCGGTGGAGTCTGATCCGTTGGGTCCAGGACACTCGCCTGCTCCTCAGCCCCAATGAAGTTCTCCACGAGTCGGACCGCCAAAGCTAAGGTTTCAGCTGCGTGGCGTTTTACCAATGAGCATGCGGAAGGGGGTATTATCTGTAGGAATTCTTCCAACACCACCTGCTCAAGAATTCCTCCTTAGTGCGCTCCTCGGGTTGTATCCAGTGTGTACACAAGTCCAATAACCGCTGAGCGAGGACCCGGGGTCTCATCTTAGCAGTGTACTTCATGTTCCATAACTGCTGCCGGTAGGTCTCTGGGGTCAGACCTAAGCGATCCAGTATGGTGGCTTTTACTTGTCGGTAGTCCATTGCCTGATCTGCAGGGAGGCCCTGATATGAGGCCTGGGCTTCTCCTATGAGGAGCGGGGCCAAAGCAGTGGCCCAGCAATCTGCAGTCCAGCCCTGAGCTTCGGCAACCCTTTCAAATGTCAGTAAAAAAGCCTCTGGAACCTCGTTCGGAGCCATTTTCCTCAGGAGTATTGGGGGTTTGTTTGCAGGTTCGGGACTGGCAGACCCATGGAATTGGGTCAGCAGTCTGGCCATTCGCTCATCCTGTGCTGCCTGCTGCTGCAATAGTCTTTCATCTCTCTCTGCTTGAGTTGGGCCTGCTGGCACAGAAACTCTTAAAAATTCTTCCATTTTTCTCATTCTTGTGTGTGTGGCACTTTTACTGCAGGAGCCTTTCAAAATCACACCATATGTTGCAGCGTACATGCAACTACAAATGCGGGGTTTCTTGACAAGGCTTATTTATTTAGCCTTAAAAAATATACAGCACACAAAACAAAAATAGATTTTCTTCAGCAGACAAAACAAAATTCCTTGTCTTCAGCATGGCAAACAAAATAGCTTCTCTTCAGCATGGCAAACACAACAGTTCATAAAACATGTACTTTGCAAAACAGACCTTAAATCAAGCTGTTCTCTCTTCAGAGTTTCAGGGTATTTCCCTGCTTCAGACAGCATACAAAAAGACAGACCTTATATCAGTAATCTACTTCAGTATTTCACTCCTGTCTCTTGTCCAGCTAGACTGCATGTGTGCACATCCCGGGGTTTTTAACACACCTTGATTAGGCAGCTGGGATTCAACTAATTGCCATGGGCTTCTCAGCTGAAGTTAACCTCATCACTGCTGCACTGCAGACTAAACATATGTCTGCCAGGCATATAGCTGGTAGCTTTTATTTACCCTGTCACAGTACCCCACACAGGAACCACATACACCAGGGTTATGGCTAAAAGGTTTACTGAACGAGCAACACAACACAGAGTATCATATATAACAGTGCAACAATATCAGCATACACAACAATATATATGCCACCCTCTGCCACTAGCTGGCAGCTATATCCTTGCCCCTAACTGGGCTATACCTTCTTAGCCCCTACTGGGCTATACCCTTACACCCCCTTCCCAACCCCGTGTCTAGAGAGTCCAAGCCCACCCAAGTGTGTGAACAGGCCTGTCACATGTGAGGAGCAAGATAACGTTGGTGCACGTGTGGAAGGTTGTAAATACCTGCCCAGGTGTCTCTGCACCTGGGTGTCTTCGCAAAGGGTTTACCGGCACCACTTGGTTCAGCGCTGATCTGTACCTCCGCGTGGGATGGGGTCCAGCCGGATGTCCCACTGTAAGGACAGTCTCTGGATCAGCAACACAGCTTACAGGAACATGCAGCAAACCCTTTCACTGGGTCCCTGCACTAAGGAACTATACAGGGTCTCTCCCTGCTCTAAGGAACTGCACAGGGTCTCTCCCCGCTCTAAGGAACTGCACAGGGTCTCTCTCTGCTCTAAGGAACTGCACAGGGTCACTCCCTGCTCTAAGGAACTGCACAGGGTCTCTCCCTGCTCTAAGGAACTGCACAGGGTCTCTCCCTGCTCTAAGGAACTGCACAGGGTCTCTCCCTGCTCTAAGGAACTGCACAGGGTCTCTCCCTGCTCTAAGGAACTGCACAGGGTCTCTCCCTGCTCTAAGGAACTGCACAGGGTCCTTACCTAAGGGCCTGTCCCTATGAACACCCACCCTCACTAGTGGGGGAGTCAGGGCCTCAACTCTAGCCCGGAGGATTTCTGGCCTACGGCAGATGCTTGCAGCTCTCTGCCCCCCTTCCTTCCCCCACTGTCTCCTTAGCCTAACTGACTCATGTGCTGTGACGGATCAGGGGACTTGCACTTCCCAATGTGTCCCCGTCACCTCTGCTCCCACTGCCTCTAACCTTCTTCCCTCTCTATCACATCAATCTGCCCCTTCTTCCTCCTGCACCCGTACACGCGTTCAGGTGTCACGCACGTTCCCTGCAAGGTGCGCACGCATCCGCAAGCACCTGATCCCCTCCGCTGTACTCATGGCTCGCGGCGTCTCGCTTTTCCCCCAGCCTCCATATTACCTTCTTCCTCCGCCTCTCCTACTCTCTCGCCTTCCTTGGTGAGCGCCCCCGCGGCACAATGCTCTTCACGTTCCCTGGCGCACAGGGTACACGCGCATCAGACCCTTACAGAGGGCGCGCGCACACGCTCCAGATATACCCCTTCCCAGAACTCAAACTCTGCCTCCCATGGCTTACAAGCCATATCCCTGTGTGATTCTCCTGTCTCCTCCCCTGCTTTGTCTGACCTATCCCTACAACCTCTCACTCAACCCTCTGCTCCTCCTCTCTTTCCCATTGGTGCTCCCTCCTTTATAATCCCTGTCTGTCCTCTAGCTCATTGCTCTGCATAGCTTCTTGTGACCCCTGTGTGGGCAGTCTCTATGCTTGGCTCTCCTTTTTGTTTCGGCACTGGTTCCTATCCCTGCTTCTCTTTGGTTCTCCCTGGCTTGAACTCTGCTTTGACTTGGACTACTCTGCTTTCTCCTGCCCTTGAACCTTGCTTACGGATTCTACTACGCTGCTTTCTTCAATCCCTGAACACTGGCTTACGGACATCACCACGCTGCTCTCTAATATCCTTGAACTCTGGCACACGGACATAACTACCTGAACTCTGGCATCCTGGCCATTGCAAGTATATGTTAACCCTTTCTCAACAGGCCCGGCAACGCATTACCACACTCACTGCTGTGGGTGCGTGTTATAACCTTACCCACCTCAGTACTGGGGACTGGCCAGGTCTGCGGGCATACAGGCGTTACATGTGCTTCACAGTCTGCTTCCTGACTCTGCACACAACAATGTATCCCTCCAGCAGGAGAAGCTGCAAGCTCTATTGGCTGTCTGGCTGCATGTGACCAAGGTGAAAGTGCAGTCCCCAGAGGCTGATGGGAATTGTAGTCCTTTATGGCCCTCTTTAACATTGGGGCCACGTGTGCGCACTATAATAGCCACCGCTACTCTCCATGGAGCCTGTGCAAACCTGTAATGGCCAACGCATCGCCTTAACTGCGCATACGCGACTTCTAGGGGTCCCTGCACTATGGAGCGCCTCTTGTGCCAGTTCTCCCACACTAAAATGGCAGCGCGTCTGCGCATGCACGAACTTCCGCTCCCGTACGGACATAACAAAAATGGCGGCACCGTGCCTCCGACGCCACCGGGAGACGCGCTCGCCCCCGCAACTGCCTTGTCACTGGTGAAGCTAAGGGGAAGAGGAACGGGGAACCGGGGAGCCAAAGGAGACATGGCTACATTCTCCCCCTGGTGGAAAAAGCAACGTCCCCGCTTGGAGGACAGCGTCACACAGCACAAAGTTATATAATAAAAATGCAGGGCTAAAAATGCAGGGCATTTTTATACAACTTATCACAGGTGCTTTAACGTCAAGGGGACATAACATAATCACAACAGTTATACCCGAGGTTACCTGTTTGCTGAGACCAATTGTGGGGTGCCCCTAACTGATTGGGTGAGGGTACCTCCCTCGAATTTAGGTGCATCACTGCCCGGTCAGTCACTAGAATGATAGTCTCTGGGTTAGAGTCACTTCCTCCCCCTGGTGGAGGAAACAGCGAAGGGTCTTTGGTTTTTATCTTTGCCTGGTCACCCGCCTCTGTCTCGCGGGAGACTGTAAGGTTCAGTTTCTTGCCTCAGTCCACCACATGGTGGACAGAGCGCTCCATGTTGCACTTAGAGGAGGAAAATTTCAATGGGGCATTCACAACACAGTCCTTGTCCCCAAGCACTTGGGAGGCGTCCACTGGGAAGCGAGCGATTAGCAATGTCTCTGTACTCAAAGTCTCTGTTACATCCTGCAGGGGGTAAAGGGTTGATACCTTGCCACTGCATTGATTCACGGTGGCCAGCAGGTCATCAGGAACGCTGACTGTTACCACCTCGGCTGTCTGGGGACCTGTCCCCGGCACTTCTGGGGCTGTCCACTCACTATCAGGAAACTCGGGAGCATTGAATCCCAGTCCTGGGACCATTTGAGTTGGAGCGCATCGGCTCACACTCAGTTCAGTTATGGTAGCAGTTATGGTGGCACCCGGGCCCACCATCAGGTCATGACCAGTCTCACCTCGGGCCCACGGATGTCCAGCAACGTTCTGCTGCTCAGCATGAGCTTTAGTTGGGGCCTTTT
Source organism: Ascaphus truei (assembly GCF_040206685.1). Lineage (NCBI taxonomy): Eukaryota > Metazoa > Chordata > Amphibia > Anura > Ascaphidae > Ascaphus > Ascaphus truei. The sequence goes on from NC_134484.1 coordinate 482,746,001, forward strand.
AAACGGCCGCCTCCATCTGAGCCTGTGGGGAGTAAGGAGGTTCCTCACCACACCGCTGGCTTGCGATGGGTTCCTCTTCCTCCAGTCCCATCTCCGGATGTCCCTCCGACACACTGGGAGTCGCCACGGCCGCGGGACTCTTCCACGGCTCCGGCCGCACCAGCGCTTGCTGCCGAGGGATGTCGATGTGCAGCGGGCCCAAGTCACAGGTAAGCTGGTAGGCGCATAACCACTGATGGTTGATCAGGGTCAGTGATAGAAGGGAGAAGAGACACTTCCACAGGGGAACAGCATCTGGGTACCTGGTATTCGCTGTTTGCTATCAGCAGTAAGCAGTCTTGCTCCGGTGCCACTAGCGGAAGTGCACCTAACTTTTCCTGGGCATTTACCTTACCCTTGGCGTTGTTAGCAGGTACTGATCCCAAGCCGGGGACCGATGGTACCATCGTAGTAGGCCGGATGGGAAGTTGTAGGGCACACGGGCCCACAGCAGGGTCTGCAGCAGATGGGATAAATGTCTCTTTATCTTCAGCTTCATTTGTGTGGTCCGCCGGCCGGCGCATCACCACGGCTGGTTGTTAGTCGCTGGAATCACTAACGGAGAGTGGGGGTAGAGACACCTTACCCTGTGATTCCGGAATCTGCGGTTCTGGAATCTGCAGTCCTAAGTGTGGAACCGAGTCTACAACCGGGGTGCACAGACCCCCTGGAACATCTTTTATAGCACACTGACTCGGTATGACCACAGCATCGCAGCTGTCCATTTTGATCAAGGCAGCTTGAAAATCGTGTGGTTCTAGAGCAGAGTCTAGAACCCGGGGTTACAGCGCGCGGGCCCTCCAAAACCTTCGTGGTTGGGGTAGATGGGTCATAAGCATCGACCACCCCAGAAGAGAGGTCATTCACCGCTTTCTATGCTGGTTCTGGCTCTGGAACCGACTCTAGAACCGGATCTGGAACCGTGGTTAGAGTGTTCAAGCCCTCCGAAACTTCTGTGAAAGGGGCAGTTTTGTTACCTGCATTGACCGGTCCAGTAGAAAGGTCAGTAGCATTTTTCTTAGCGAGTTCCCTAGGCCTCTGCCGCTTAGGAATCCGGAACCATAATCCACAGCAGGTACACTTAGATCTGAAGATCAATTTGTCCCTAGAACAGTCACAGGTGGCACTAAAGTATTGTAGGCACTCTTTCCAGTCCACCTCTACCCTCCTGCATGCTAAGGGGAACTGAAATAGGTTGACTCCCCTACCCGAGGCTTCCTGTACGCAGGGGCACACTAGCGTGAGTACGTCTAATACTGACAGTCACCGGGACACATACAAGTTAGGGTGTGTTTCACTGCATCCTGTACCTCCTTTATGGTGAGCAGTAGTTACTGGTTGCGGCTCACTGTGCTTGCTCCCCCTGGTGGAATGTAAAGGAGGGCCGGCACACTCTTTCAGGGATTGTTCCTGGTTCTGCACTGAGTCACTCACATTGCGGGGGCGGGGCTCTGGTTTTCCCGCCAGTCCCGGACAGATTTTTGCAAGACAGTTGGGTGCAACCTGGTAGTCAGCAGCACGTGCGCCCTTTTGACTTGGAGGGAGATGCCATCTTAGATGGGACTCACTATAGAAGGGAGCCTCTGGTCCTCCCGGCATTTCGGGATAGATAACGGGACATTGTAAATCTTCCTCTCCCGAGAGCCACACGCTGGACGGACCTCCTTCTTGGGTTATATCTTGCCCTATATTCACTAACACGGAGCACCACACCTTGTCTGCATCTTTGCGACGTTCCAGAACTTTTATTTTTACTGCATCCCGTATGTTTGGGTATTGCCTCAAGGCCACTTGCATTTCAGAGGAGAGGGTGCCAACAGGGACTTGTCCCACTGCTAGCGTGTGGAGAGGTGGGACTTGCATCTCCAAGGCCCATTCGTATACCTCCTGGCGTGACGGCAAGGATACTACTAAGCACGCCATGCTTTAACTTAAATTGAACACTTTGATACAAAAATAGAACAGGGCACCTCAGGTCTGATCTCAGCAGCGCCTCCAAATGTAACGGGTATTCCCCCACCCCCAATCGCAGATAGAGTGCATGTGAGGGGGAACCTATATGTTACCAGGTGTGTGGTGCTTTCTACCTGTCAGGCTCACAGGAGGCCTGAGCCTCCGCTAGTGAGAGCATGGGGTGAATCCTCTGGAGCGATCTTCCTTACAGCGCCTCCACGTATGTAGGATTCTAGAAGTGTAGAATGTACCCCACACAGGAACCCACCCAGAAACCACATACATCAGGGTTATGGCTAAAAGGTTTACTGAACGAGCAACACAACACAGTGTATCATATATAACAGTGCAACAATATAAGCATAAACAACAATATATATGCCACCCTCTGCCACTTGCTGGCAGCTATATCCTTGCCCCTAACTGGGCTATACCTTCTTAGCCCCTACTGGGCTATACCCTTACACCCCCTTCCCAACCCCATGTCCAGAGAGTCCAAGCCCACCCAAGTGTGTGAACAGGCCTGTCACATGTGAGGAGCAAGGTAAAGTTGGTGCACGTTTGGAAGGCTGTAAATACCTGCCTAGGTGTCTCTGCACCTGGGTGTCTTCGCAAAGGGTCTACCGGCACCGCTTGGTCCAGCTCTGATCTGTACCTCCGCGTGGGATGGGGTCCCACCGGGCGTCCCACCATAAGGACAGTCTCTGGATCAGCAACACAGCTTACAGGAACATGCAGCAAACCCTTTCACTGGGTCCCTGCACTAAGGAACTACACAGATGAAGGGGCACAAGGTCCTTACCTAAGGGCCTGTCCCTAGGAACACCCACCCTCACTAGTGGGGGAGTCAGGGCCTCAACTCTAGCCCGGGGGATTTCTGGCCTAGGGCAGAAGCTCGCAGCTCTCTGCCCCCTTTCCTTCCCCCACTGTCTCCTTAGCCCAACTGACTCATGTGCTTCACAGTCTGCTTCCTGACTCTGCACACAACAATGTATCCTGCTCCAGAGGGAGAAGTTGCAAGCTCTATTGGCTGTCTGGCTGCCTGTGACCAAGGTGAAAGTGCAGTCTCCAGAGGCTGCTGGGTATTGTAGTCCTTTATGGCCCTCTTTAACATTGGGGCAGCGTGTGCGCACTATAATAGCCACCGCTACTCTCAATGGAGCCTGTGCATACCTGTAATGGCTGCCGCATCGCCCTAACTGTGCATGCGCGACATCTAGGGGTCCCTGCACTATGGAGCGCCTCTTGTGCCAGTTCTCCCACATTAAAATGGCAGCCGCGCCGTGCGGACATAACAAAGATTGCGGCGCCATGCCTCTGACGCCTCCGGGAGACGCGCTCACCCCCGCAACTGCCTTCTCACTGGTGAAGGTAAGGGGAAGAGGAACGGAGAACCGGGGAGCCAAAGGAGACCTGGCTACATTTAGTTTGACAGTAGTAACTGTGTAGTCCAATATAGTGATATACCCAATGCCTAAAAAGGAAGGGGGGAAGAGGGGATCATGTTTAAAATTTGTCAAATGCCCTTTCAAGCACTATTTTTTTTCTTTTCAGAGCTGTCTGCTGCACTAAAAAAGGAAGGGGTGGGGGACATGTGTAAATGTATTGGACTGTGTGTAAAAAAAATATTTATTTATTATTTCTATTTCTGTTTTGCATGTGCATGTCTGGAGGTGGGCAAAGAAAGTGCAAGAAATGTCCCCGTACCCCCCCCCCCCCCCCATACTGGCAGGAATGACACTGTGCTCCAATATATTGATATATGCAATGCCTTACAGTACAGTACCAAGACACATTTCCGTAGCCAGTTCCAATCTGGCTTTCGTCCCAAACACTCCTCTGTAACTACCCTGCTAAAAGTTTGCAAAAAAATCCAGTGTGGAATGGAACGGGGGCAACTCACTGGTGCAATATTCCTAGATTTTGCAAAGGCTTTTGATACTGTTGATCATGCTATCCTGCTTAACAAACTCCAGTGCTCTGGAATAGGGAAGCATGCTTTACACTGGTTTCAGTCCTACCTATCTGGTAGATCCCTACATGTATTCTGAGGCCAGAGTCATGTTGGTATGAATAGCCCAGATAGGTTCAACTCAGCCCTCTTTTCAAAGCACACCAAGTCCTGTTATATTTTCTTCACTTTATTAGAAAAGCAGCAGTAAATACAGACACTTGTGGGTGTAATGTTGTGTTGGGAGAGTGCTTCTCTATGGATGCTTTGTAGTTAAGAGCAGGTGAAAAGGATGAGGCCTTGCCAGTAGAGCAAATTATAGAAGGGTACTCACTCAGCCAGTGTTGAAGGTGGAAAAGGAAGTGCCAGTGTATTCTGGGTAACAAGATAGCCTGGGGACAGACCATCTGTTGGCAAGGCAGAGGGGCAGAAAGCAGACTAGCCCATTCTGATAGAGAGGCTGAGGTTGCTATAGCAACTCACTGAATATGTCTAAGTAAACAACAAGTGTAGCAAAATGTTGCCCTTTCACGTGCAGCAAGCTGCTGGAACAGGGGAAATAATAGGCAACTGAACTAGGGAGAAATGAATCCCATAGGCTGTAAAGGGAGACAGAGGAATATGGAATCTAGTTCCAGGACAACATGTGTCTATCTCAGGCTCTAGTAGCCACGAATGTAGAAGTGCAGCGCACAGCAAAGAAACTGGATCCACGGGACAGCAGCAGTATAATAAAATGAAATCCTTTATTGAAAAGTCATGGTGCAGACAGGAATGGGTGCAGGAAAAAAGCCTCTGTCTCTAACGCGTTTCACGCCTGTGTGGCTACCTGAACTTCTCTCAACTGGCAGAAGCACGCATTCCAGAAGGCACAATGGGCAAGGTCACGTGAGTTTGTACCTTAGACAGTACTCAGAGGTATTTTATTGGTGTTTCAAGCAGGTTGTCAGTACCAGTCCACATTGGTAGTGAGGGGGTGGGGCTCATATATCTCCATTACCCACACTCACCAGGACATTTATTCAGTTGTCAGACACATATGCTCACCCATATATACCTCACTCATTTATATACCTTAACCCAGCCTACCACCTTCAATCAAGAAATCATTGTTTATTACATATTCTGTCACTAGAGCACTATTTTCAAACTATGTTCTTCTACCTTATCTCAGGCTCTAACTCCAACCCCCTGAATATCACCTGTGGTGTCCCGCAAGGCTCTGTTCTGGGGCCCCTACTCTTCTTTGTGATCATCAATGATCTTCCCACAGCTTGTAAGGAAGCTTCAATACACATGTATGCAGATGACACAATCCTATATGCACACAGCCATAGCCTCTCTGACCTTCAACACATACTTCAGTCTGACTTTTTGAGACTCGAAAACTGGATTTCCCAACACAAACTGTTTTTAAACACTGACAAGACTGTAACAATGGTATTTGGGACCAATACTACATTTTGTTTTTCTCTTTTATAACTTTGATTTTATTGTTTTTTTCAAACAATAAAAATACAATGATGACATCCAATATATTTTCCACATTCATGTTGTTCAAGTATTAAGTACCAAACACCAAATAACAAAGAATGGTATTGAGGGAGGGAGGGGAAGACAAGAGGGCCGGGTAGGGGGGAGGTTGTGGCGCGGCTCTGTCCCCCGACACAGGTCGATTGTTGACTCTTTTAGCTCTTTCTCCAACTATCTTAGAGGCTGTAAATGTATTCAGTCGTCCTTTCTGGAAAAATGTGCCTGGTTCTAAACCCCAATACTCCTTACGGGCTGCCAACCCCTGACCGTCTCTCTATATTCCCCATCTCGTGCCCCCATCAAAGGAGAACGCATCTACTACAATCATAGCCATATTGTATCTTGCTCTACCCCTGGGATGTCCGTCTGGACCAGCCAAGGCGTCCAGGTTTTTAGATAATTTCTGCCAGTGTCATTAACTAAACTCGTTAATTTCTCCATCTGGCACACAAACCAAATTCTATTCCTTATCTTGGTAATTGGTGGAATTTCGGATTGTTTCCCTAATGCTGCGATCTCGCACCGCGTCGCTGTTGCAAAATGAGCAACTATTTTGCTGCATGATTTGTTTAGACCCATTGTTGGTATATTCAGGAGGAACAGTCACGGGTCCAAGGGGTTGCGAGTGTCAGGATTGCCTAGACCTCCTGCCTAGACATAGCGTCCTTGTCCACTGGGTGTGCTGCTGCCTTCTGTTGGCTCTGGGTTCCTCTGTCTGTCTTCTTGTTGCTCCTGTCTCTGTCCTTATAGCTTGCTTCCTGTCTGTTGGTTTTGCCTTTGCTTCAAGTCAGACTCCCATGCACTTGCCTGTCCTTGATCCTGATCTGTTTATGTACCTGTACCATAGTCTGTTCACAGTAAAGGTCCTTGCTAGTAATCTGGCTTGTCCCGGGTATTCCTGCTCCCCGGTCTCAGTCCCTGCTCCCTGTTCTCAGTCCCTGTCCCGCCCCGCCTGTCCTGTTCCAGTCTCCTCGTTGCCGACCTCTGCTTGTTACCTGACTTCACTACCTGCCGCCTGCCTCGGACCCCTGCTTGTTACCTGACTTCGCTGTCTGCCGCCTGCCTCGGACCCTCTGATTGTGACCCCTACTACGCTTCCTGCTGTTCCGGCCACCGAGATCCTACCCGCCACAGGAGTCTCCCGTGACAGAAAGCAAAGGCCACTTCTGGATCTCGCTGGAACAGATTCTTCTTCTGCCTGCACCATTTCCTGCCTGCTGCAGCAGACCACATCCGCATGGTTGAAGATAAGTACTTTCGTTTCTTTTTTGGAAATCCAAGTTGGGATTTTGAAAGGTTTTTTTTTTGTTGCTGCTAAGTGTTCTGCAAGAATTATTGCGTTCATAACAAAAAAAACATTTTTTCTAAGACTAGAACTGTTGCTGCAAGAGACTATTGCAGTTTTCTTTGAGATTTTTATTTTTGTGCAGTGCCTGGGTTAACCCTTGCAGTACCTGTTGCCACCTTTTAGACTCTGACTTTTCATTTCCTGGATAGGCTTGTCTCTGCATCACTGGTTGGAACACTGCTGTTCACAGGGTTCTCATTTCAAGAGACAAGAGTGCTTCTATTATTTTGTTACTGCATACTGTGATATTTTCCTGCAATCTGTAGTTTTTCATATGATTGGTTCTAAGGTTTCAGGTTTACCTGCAAGTTCCCCTAAAGTTTGTTTCTCTGCAACATATGATATCCCTATGCCTGATATCAAAGGTTTCAGATTTGACTGCAGGGTTCTCTGTCTGATATTCCTATGTCAAAAGTTTCAGATCTAACTACAAGTTTTCGTTGTATTCGTTTCCTGCTGTCTATGATATTTCTATGTCTGATATCAAAAGTTTCAGATTCAACTGCAGGTTTTCTTTGTCTATATGGTATCCCTACGCCTGATGCATAAAGATTTAGATGCAACTGCAGGTTTTCTCTGTCTGTATGATATCCCTACGCCTGATGCTTAAAGATTTAGATTCAACTGCAGGTTTTCTTTGTCTATATGATATCCCTACGCCTAATGCCTAAAGTTTCAGATTCAACTGCAGGTTTTTTCTGTCTGTATGATATCCCTACGCCTAATGCCTAAAGATTCAGATATAATTGCAGGTTTCTCTGTATATGTTTTTTCCTTGCATTTATATCTCTGTGACTGATGTTAAAGTCTGAAAGGGTCAGCTCTCCTATCTTGTGTCTCTCTGTGTCTAATATTCCTGTTGTTCATTCTAATGCTTCTGTTTTAAAAACACATTTCCTCTTTACTGGTTTCTTGGGAAGTGTGGTTTAATTATGGCTCCCACTCAAACAGTCTTGAGCAGTAAATGTGAACACAGTACCACTGATTCTTCAGAACTTCTCAAAGCAAGGAAGAAGAAGAAAAAGAAGGGAGGCATTACTGTGGAAGTTGCAGAAGGAATTAAGAATGAAAATTTAACCTCAGAGTCTGCATTTGATGAAAGAGATATGCTGCAGCTTAAGGCAACTCACAGACGTATCCCAAGAATAGTGGAAGAGAAGAAAGATGCTCCTACTCAGACGCTTCAAGCTGCACGAAAAGAGATTGATTGTCTTCATGGACGTTTAGATAAAGCGCAAGAAGCTAAGGCTGCACTACAGAGCGGTCTATCCTCAGCAATTGCTAAGTGTGTTCTCCAGGAAAAAGAAAAACACCAGTTGGAAAGTGACCTGGATGTCATGTCAGGTGAGCTGGAGAAGGCATATGCTGATGCTGCTGAGAATCGGCGCCACGCTTCTAAAAGAAACGAATTCCTGGAAATCTCTATGAAGGAAATTGACAGGCTTAATACAGAGCTTAAAGTCTCCCATGAGGATATTTTCTACTTCAAGAAAGAGATGGAAGTCGATCGGGAGGAGAGATGCTACTTGACAACAGAGATACGTTCTATGAGAGAAATCTTCGAAGGGTTAAATATCAGTTTTGAAACTGTAACCCAAAAGTGCAAGAATCTCTATGTCAAAGTCAGTGAAGGAGATAAGAAGCTCCATGAATTAGGAGAGGAGAAGAAACAGTTGGCCCAGGAAAAGTTAGACGTGCAGACAGCACTGCAGAATGCAGAGAGAGCGCTGCAAGAAGAACATGTCTCCCTGGAGCGGCGCACACAAGCAGAAAATATGCTGCAGAGTCAGCTGCGAGAACTGCGTACACATCTGCAGGACATCAAAGAGAAATGGGTAAATGCTGAAGAAAAGCTGCGAGTTCTGCAGGAAGAAAGTTTCCAGACTGCCTCCAAAATAAGTATGATGCAAGATTATTTGAGTACCCAGTGTGTCCCCAAAGAACAGCATGAGGAGCTGAAGGCCACACTGAGCATAACCAGAGCCTCGCTGAAGGAAGAGCTAAAGCTAGCAGCTGAACACACATCTCAGCAGCTCACAGCGCTGCAGGCGCAGATCGCTGAGCTCAAGACACAGCTTGCCAAAAAGGAGGAGAGAGAGAAGGTTTCCGTCTGTCAAGTGGCTGGCCTGACACAGCGCTATGAGGTCAAAATGGCCGATGCCTGCAAATTATTGGACCACACAGCCCGTGATAAGGTCCGGCTGCAGCTGGAACTGGACAATGCCCGGGAGGAGTACCGGCAGCTGCAGATCAGAAATGAAGATGAAACATATTTAAGCTTTACTCTGAGTCAGCTGGGAGATATGGAGTCGCGACTCAACTCCAAAGAAGCCGAACTGACAACTGCATTGAGTGGGAAAAGAAGTGCAGAAAGACAGCTTCAAGAGCTGAAAAATCAAATAGCTGGTCTTAATGAGACTTTAGGTGATACCACGAAACGGCAGTCACAAAAGGAGACCATGGAGCGTGAATTCTATGTTCCCACTTACACATGTGAAAAGTCTGCACCCGTCATTGATGCCCACATTCCTGATGTCCATGCCTCTGCAATGGAGTTGAACGTATCCATTGGGAAGTTCCAGATTCCAAAACTAAAAGAGATATATTGGTCACAAAAAGAGACCACGGAAAGTGAATATGTCCCCTCTGCCGCATGTGAAGAGCCTGATGTATCTGTTCCCGATGCCCCTGCTATGACGTTAGACGGATCCCTGGTGAAGTTCCTTGCTATGCCTAATATTCTTGATGCCAACGCTCTTGCGATGAGGATAAATGCACCTCTCACAGATTTCCCATCAGCACTTGACGTACACATTAAGTTGGCCTTCCATCAAGATTTCCCTGAAGAGCCTGGAGGGTTGTTCGGAGTTGTTGCTGATCCCTATGTTCCTGCAAAACATGGAGTGTTGTCCGAAGGCCATCGTGAGTCGGCCTTCCATCAGGGACACCTTGCTAAACCTGGAGGGTTGTCAGGAGGATCTACTGGCTCCTCTGCTCCTGCTGTGAAGACAAGCGCACGTTCTTCCGTTTATCTACGAATATCTGATGCGTCCTCTGCTGAGCCTGTGACCTACTCTGCAAAGTCAAGCTTACTGCTCACAGATTCTCTGGCATTAGGGTTGATGCATCCTGACATTCAACTGTTCCGAGAGAGAATTGAATTCCTCTGTCGGCTTTCTGATGGACTTTTTCAGTCTGTACCTGTGGAGTACTCTCTGCCCGCTGAAAAACCACCAGAGGTGGGTCACCTTGAGTCCAGTTTTCATCAAGGCCTCCGGGAAGAGCCTGGAGGATCATCCAGAGAACGCTCTTGAGAGGGGGGAGTAATGTCAGGATCGCCTAGCCATAGCTTCCTTGTCCACTGGGTGTGCTGCTGCCTTCTGTTGGCTCTGGGTTCCTCTGTCTGTCTGTCTTCTTGTTGCTCCTGTCTCTGTCCTTATAGCTTGCTTCCTGTCTGTTGGTTTTGCCTTTGCTTGAAGTCAGACTCCTTATGCACATGCTTCTGATCCTGATCTGTTTTCTGTACATGTACCTGTACCATAGAAGTCTGTTCACAGTAAAAGCCCTTGCTGGTATCTGGCTGGTCCCTGTTTGTTCCTGTTCTCAGTCCCTGCCCCCAGACCTGTCCTTGCTCCCCTGTCCTGTTCCAGTCTCCTCGTTGCCGACCTCTGCTTGTTACCTGACTTCACTACCTGCCACCTGCCTCGGACCTCTGCTTGTTTCCTGACTGCGCTGTCTGCCGCCTGCCTCGGACCCTCTGCTTGTGACCCCCTACTATGCTTCCTGCTGTTCCGGCCACCGAGATCCTACCCACCACAGGAGTCTCCCGTGACAGTCTGTGTGAGTGTCTGTCTGTGTGTCTGTGAGTGTGTGTGTCTGTGAGTGTGTGTCTGTGAGTGTGTCACCCTCTTACCCTCTCCCTGTGTCACCCTTTCCCTGTCACCCTCTCGCCCTCACCCTCTCCCTGTGTCGCCCTCTCCCTGACGCCCTCTCCCTGTCACCCTTTCCCTGTCACACTCTCTCTGTCTTTGTCTCTCTATCTCTCATTGTCTCTCTGTGTCTCTCATTGTCTCTCTATCTCTCTGTGTCTCTCATTGTCTCTCTATCTCTCTGTGTCTCTCATTGTCTCTCTATCTCTCTGTGTCTCTCTATCTGTCTGTGTCTCTCTCTCTGTGTGTCTGTGTCTCTCTCTCTGTGTGTCTGTGTCTCTCTCTTTCTCTGTGTGTCTCTCTCTTTCTCTGTGTGTCTCTCTCTTTCTCTGTGTGTCTCTCTCTTTCTCTGTGTGTCTCTCTCTTTCTCTGTGTGTCTCTCTCTTTCTCTGTGTGTCTCTCTCTTTCTCTGTGTGTCTCTCTCTTTCTCTGTGTGTCTCTCTCTTTCTCTGTGTGTCTCTCTCTTTCTCTGTGTGTCTCTCTGTCTCTATCTCTCTGTGTGTCTCTCTGTCTCTCTCTCTCTCTCTCTGTGTCTCTGTGTGTCTCTCTCTGTGTGTCTCTCTCTCTCTCTCTGTGTGTGTCTCTCTCTCTCACACTCTGGATATATTATTTACCCTATATATCTTAACTGCCCTATACTACACCGATATAACCTACAGTACACTGCTTTATTCCAGCTCTGACTCAAGCTTCACACGGAAGACATCGGAATCCCCTCTAACCCAGAAGACAGGTAGGGAACACCTCCCCTCCAATGTATAACATTGCGGGAATGCGGGAACCTGGACATTGAGGGACTGCAGATCAGGTAAGATCCCAGGCGGGATTGCTGCTTTAGATTTTGTGACACGGGGGCGTCCAGGCACTGGTTATGGGGTTCAGGAATATTTACACACACGTAACAAGGACTAATTGTAGTATAATGTAATACATAAATAAACTAATGTCAAAAACGAATATTGTTCTTACTATGAATTTATTCATTTATTTTTTTAAAAAGTGGGCCTGGGGGCGGGACTAAGGTGGGGTTGGGGGTGGGACTAGGGTGGGGTTGGGGGCGGGACTAGGTGGCGAGTAGATTTTTTGGTTGGGCGAGTAGATTTTTGGGTGATTTGTTGAACACTATATATATATATATATACTGCTGCGGCGCATCTGAGTCTAACAAATCGCCGGTTTTTCCCTGGCTTGTTCCTGGAATGCGACGCTCTTCACCCGGAGCATGCCGCGTTCCTTTTGCGTTCCCAGCCACGGGTCATGCCCGGCTGACACGTGGTTGATGCGTTAATTGATAATGGTTCAGGATTTAATAGGCTGCAATGCTTTGCGTGTCCGCCAGATGGCAGAAATTCATGAATTGTAATGCGCATGCGCTTCAGTAATGTGTCGACTTGCAGGCGTTTCGATAAAAAATGAGGAAAATCCGCCCTTATCCTGGCTCGGATTGATGCAGGGGGGCTCCAGAGCTGATACCCAGGAATATCAGCACCGGAGGCCCCCGGCATGCATCCGAGGCAGGAAAAATGCATGTACAGCCCACTTAATTACCTTAGCGGCTAACCGATAAGGCAATGAAGGGGTTAACCCACCGTGCCTGCTTTATTGTGGGTAGCGGTGGTGGGTGAAGGGGGTATTTGGCCCTTGTTGTGAGTTTAGGGCTTGCGGGGGGGTTGCGGGTGCACTTAACCCCTTCACGACCGTAGCAGTTAATACCGCTACGGTCATGAAGGGGTTAACCCCTCCTGCTACCCCCCGCAATCCCTAAACAACCACTGTTGGGGCTAATACCCCCTTCACCCACCCCCGCTACCCACAATAAAAAAATTCACATACAGCAGCCCCACAATAAATAAATAAATCTAAATAAATAAATAAATACATGAATATAAATAAATATATATTTATAAAGTGAAAAAAATGCACAAATGCGTACCAGGGATTAGTAATAGGTAATTTATTAAAAATGTACACAAATACTGAGGGGATCCAACCCCACCTCAGATGAAGGGCTAAGCAGCTAAAGCTCAGTGTTATTGGAGAGTGCCTCCAATTCTAACTAAACCCTAAGCTGCACAGCATACAGTTTACAATAAAAATGCATATAAGGAATAAAACAAACATGAAAGAAAACTATCTAACTGTAAGGATGTGCATATATATTAAAGGTTCCGCGCTGTCAATTACATAGGCAGCGCCATATTGTCCCTGTTTGCCAGCGAAGTTACTGCGTACCAGTTGGGCTGCGCATGCGCGAGGGAAGCGCGCGAAGGGTAATATTAAGTAGAGACTTGGAGGGGGTTGAACTATGAACTCTGACTGTGAGAAGGTCAGCTGAGGCTGAGGACCAATGGGATGCGAGACTGTGTATGCAGGAACCGGATGCGTGTGGGCGGTGGGTCAGAGCAGCGAGGGAGGTGAAGGAGGAGGTTGGCGGAACCTCGTGTGCGAGAGCAGAGGGTCAGTGACCCGTCTGCTTAGGTAGGGTATGCGCACAGCCCCAGGAGCCTTTCCCCTGCCATCGTAGGGTGCTGTATTTGTAAGGACGCCCATAGTCGTCAGGGACGTTCCCCTTTAGTGAGGGTCATATGCGGAGCTGCGGAGCTGCGGCCGCCATCTTGGATTTCCCATCTGACGGTGCTGCAGAAGGGAGAGACGGCGCAAGGCTGGATTAACACCAGGGCCCCCTGTGGAGTGTCAAGGTCATCGTAGTGACCGGAAGGTATCCTTATCTACAAGTGCACCTACACCGGTCACCAGGCGCTGATCCCGCCTCCCACTAACTAATTGGGTTTCCTGAGAGAATGCATATGGTACCATACTTTACTGGTTATGAGACATACTCCTAAGGAGAGTGGCAGAGCCGCTTATGTACAGGACATTATCCCAATAAGGTGTGGCCGAGCCACGTTGTGTGTGTGTATGTAAATGTTATATGATAAGTCTGCATATCATTTGTTATTCATGTGTGATATAAAAAGGTTGCTGTTGCATACTGCTGTTGTTAGGTTCTTGCTCAGGGTATAATCTCTATAATGGGGATCCTGGGTGAGTGGAGGCGCTGCACCACAAGTGATAAAGGTATACCCCCAGGCTCCCAATATGCGGAGGCTCAGAGCTCCTGAAGCCACAGGTTTATGCACCGTAGTCCCTTAGTTCAGGTGTTCACAAAAAGGGCTACATTTGGAGGCGCTGCTGAGATCTTAGACCTGGGGTGCCCCCACATTTTTTTGTCTCTATTGTGCAACCAACCCACATCATGTCGGTGCCCTCGGCGCTCGAGGTGCGCAAGTGGGCCCAACGGCGCGGGATTCCCTTGAACCGTGTTTTCGCGCTGGGCCATGTCCCCGCCATGATCTCGTTAGGCACAGTGACCGAGCAGGTCCGAAAGCTTCCTCTCCTGGACAATGCCCAAGTACAAGACCATTTTTATGACCGCGACCAGACCTGGCGCCGGATCTTGTATGCCACTGAACAAGATATATGCCCCGAGGCTTTGCCCCGTATACTGCTGCTGCCCGAGGCTCCGGGGGTGCGCTGTCCCATCGTCCAGGCGGACACCCCTGCGCCCCTGGCCACTTCCACCCCCCGGAGAGAGTATACCCCCTCCGCTGGCGCCGCGACGGGAGGCCCCGACCACTCCCCTGACCGTGGCCTGCACCCTCACTGGCCCGTAGCCCTGAGCTTAGGCTCCTCCTCTACCCCGTCCGGCCTGCGGGCTAGCCTCAACCGACTTAGCCTATCAAGATTGGATGCTTACCCCGCTGTCGGGGATAGCTTACCGGGAGACACCTCTTTGCCCGCCTTAGCTGCCGTTATCCACAATACCACCCAGTCGCTCCAGTACAGGAAGTTAAAGGCCTTCTCCGGGGAGAAACCCACACCCCAAGGGGAAGTAGGGATAGAGGACTGGCTGGATCATACCGAACAGGTACTACCTGAATGGACCTGCACGGACGCGGTCCGTAGACAGCGCATCGTCGAGTGCTTACGGCCCCCCGCGTCCCACATGGTGCACTACTACCGAGACGACAACCCGGAAGCTGATGCGGCAGACCTCATCTACTGCCTAACCAAGGCGTATGGAGCTCCGGTGGACATGTATACTTTGATGTCGAAATTTCATGCGTTAGCCCAGAAGGAAGGGGAGATGGTATCCGATTTTCTCAGGCGACTACACCTGGATCTCTGGAATATGGTCAGGAAAGGCGTGTTGCCACGGAAAGAAGCCAACGGAATACGTACCACTCAGTTGCTGAGGGGCCTCCTACCCCTACACCCCGTGTCGGTGCGGGTCAGTAGCTGCATAACGCCCGGGCAAGCCCTGTCGTTTCACGACTTAATGGATCGGGTCCAAGCGCACGAGATGGTGTTGTTAGGGCGTGACTTAGCCACCGGGAAGAAGCCACCGCCCGGGGGTAAAGAAGCCAAGAAAGTGGACCCAAAGCCCGACGTGCCTGAACCTGGGGATCTCGATCCCGAGGATGTCCCCACCCCAGTGACACCCAGACCTCGTCCCCCGACTGGGCGAAGTCCCCCAACCAGGAGAGACGAGGCTTACCTCAGCCAAATGCAGTGTTACGCATGCGGAAAGATGGGACATTTACGGGCCCACTGCCCCACCTCGCGGAGGACGTCGTCCCGATCGGCGCAGTCGATGCCGTGCCGGCCCCTGGAGGATGAAAAGGTGTTGCCATCCTCTCCGAGCCCCCGAATTGGCCCCGCCTCCATTATTCGAGTGGTTATTGAGGGCATCTACGCCGCCGCATTATTGGATACGGGATCTCAAGTGACCATCGTGTATCGGCCCTTCTACGACCAACACCTACACCAACTACCGTTGCTATCTGCGGATGCCTTGCGACTACGGGGACTGAGTCATGAAGATTACCCCATAGACGGAGTAGTAAAGGTGCAGTTAGATATTCTCCAGCTGAATACTGGTAAACATCACCCCATGGAAGTGGAGGCCTTAGTGTGCCCCGAGCCGCAGGACCACCCCAGCGCCCCAATCATCTTGGGGACCAACGCTGACATTGTGTGCGCGGTATTCCGCCAGTTTTTGCAGGAAGCAGGAGAAGCCCCACTGCTGGCCCTAGCGGCCTGTCCCGCCCTCCAAGAGGTCTGCGGTAAAATTGCGACTGAGGAAGAGCATGGCATCCTCTACAGCCAAGAATGGGGACTGACCCAGATTCCCCCGGGGGAAGGACGAATGATGGTCACCGCTTGCCATTTCCCCCGTCGACGGTCGGAGGATCAGCTCTTCACCTTGGAGAGTGTGGCCCAGGACGAACAACGTTTGGGCTACAAAGTACTAACCTCGGTCAAGGAATGGCCCGGGAAGATCCCGAAGCGCACCTGGGTGTATGTGCAGAATATATCCCCGTACCCGATGACTATTGACCGGCGGCAGACGCTAGGAAGGATATACCCGGTAACTTCCGAGGAGGAGGCCTCGACGGGACTAGCTAGGAGCTCGCCTACTACCATAGCGCCGGCATTGGAATTTGACTTTGGCGACTCGCCCCTCCCGGATGAGTGGAGGAAGAGGCTGCAGGATGAGCTACACGACCGAAGGGGTGTGTTCTCCACTGGTGACATGGATGTGGGGTGCAGTCGCAGTGCCCACCATACCATCCGAATGAGCGACGCCACCCCCTTCCGGGAGCGCTCCCGCCGGCTTGCCTCAAGGGATGTTGACGAAGTGAGGGGATTAATCGACGAGATGGAAACGGCTGGCATCGTGCGGGAATCTCGGAGCCCTTACGCCTCACCCATTGTGGTAGTCCGCAAGAAGAACGGGACGGTCCGTCTATGTGTGGATTACAGAACGCTGAATAACCGTACTATCCCCGACCAGTATACACTGCCCCGAATCGAGGACCTCCTGAATGCGTTGACCGGGAGCAAATGGTTCAGTGTGCTCGACCTCTGGTCCGGGTATTATCAAGTGCCCATGGGCCAGGAAGACCAAGAAAAAACGGCCTTCATCTGTCCCTTAGGGTTTTACCAGTTTACCCGCATGCCTCAAGGGATCTGCGGTGCCCCGGCCACGTTCCAGAGACTAATGGAAAAAACCCTCGGAGACCTTAACCCGCGAGAGTGCTTAGTGTACCTGGACGACATTATCGTGTTCGGGCGGACTCTAGAGCAGCATTCCGAGAGACTGATGAAGGTGCTGGATAGGCTTGAGGGGGAGGGCCTAAAACTGTCGCTAGACAAGTGCAAATTCTGTCGGACCTCTGTAACGTATGTGGGCCACATTGTGTCAGCTGATGGGGTGTCCACCGACCCAGGGAAGATCGAGGCGGTGATGAACTGGCCCAGACCTCAAAATGTTCAAGAGCTGCGGTCTTTCTTGGGGTTTTGTGGCTATTATCGGCGGTTCGTGGAGGGGTATTCCAGCAAGGCCAAGAGACTGAATGACCTTCTCAAGGTGTATCCGGGAGAAACCGGGAGAAAGGGGAGCTCGGCGCAGACACCCTTTGGGAAGACATGGACTCCAGAATGTGAACAGGCCTTCAAACACTTAAAGACCAGCCTCACTCAGGCCCCCGTCTTGGCCTACGCGGATCCTGAGCGAGACTATGTCCTACATGTCGATGCTAGCCTCAGCGGGCTAGGAGCGGTTTTGCATCAGAAGTATGAGACCGGGCTACGTCCAGTGGCCTACGCGAGCCGAAGTTTAACCCCTAGCGAGCAGAATTACCGGTCCATAAGTTGGAATTTTTGGCGCTAAAATGGGCGGTGGTGGACAAGCTGCACGATTATCTATATGGAGTACCGTTCGAAGTACGCACGGACAACAATCCCATGACCTATATCAATACGTCTGCCAAATTGGACGCCACCAGACACCGTTGGTTAGCTGCTCTAGCCAATTACCGGTTCAACCTTAAATACAAACCCGGACCCACCAACATAGGTGCCGACGCTCTGTCTCGTCGACCTGGTCTGCAATCCACCCCTGATGAGGAAGTCTGGGAGGAGATACCGGGCCCCGGGATTCGTGCTCTCTGTTCAGTAGCGGCGATAGTCGATGACAACGTAGCATTCTCGGAATTACGGGTGGTTGACTCGTTGGGATGTCATTCGCAGGCTGTTCCTCGGGCCTATCAAGGTCGAGACGGGATGAATATCAATGAAGATAATATCATAGCGTGGAAGGATCTAGTGCATTATCAGACACAAGACCCCATAGTGGAGCTAGCCCGTCAAGCTGTACAGCAAGATAATCCGTCTATACTGAAGCGGGCCCCCAAAGACTTGGTGAAGCTCCTGTTAAATGAGTTTGGGAAGTTTGAAATGGACAATTGTTTGTTATATCGGGTGATCTCCTATCATAACCATCCCGATCGGCGTCAGTTGTTTTTACCGGAACGTTTGAGAACACTAGTCCTCCGGGCCCTTCACGATGACCATGGTCACCTGGGCATTGACAAGACCTTTGGACTACTGCAGGATAGGTTCTATTGGCCGAGAATGAGGGAGTCAGTGGAGCAACATTGTAGGAAGTGTAATCGTTGTTTACAAAGGAAGACACTGCCTACCAGGGCGGCTCCTATGGCCCACTTGAAGAGTTCGGGTCCCATGGATTTGGTGTGTATGGATTTTCTTTGTATCGAACCCGACAGTCGGGGAGTTAGTAATGTTCTGGTGATCACTGACCACTACACTAGGTACGCCCAAGCGTTCCCTACGAAAGACCAGAAGGCCGTAACGGTAGCCCGAGTACTATGGGAAAAATATTTCATCCACTATGGGTTACCAAATCGTCTTCACTCCGATCAGGGCCGGGATTTTGAAAGTACACTGATACGGGAGTTGCTCACCCTACTGAACGTTGCCAAGTCACGTACTACCCCGTACCACCCCGAAGGGGATGCCTTGCCCGAACGGTTCAATCGCACCTTGTTGGATATGTTGGGTACATTGACGAGCCCGCAAAAGACGGAGTGGAGTAAACACGTCGAAGCATTGTTACATGCGTATAATTGTACCCGACATGAGTCCACTGGGTATACTCCGTATTTCTTGATGTTCGGAAGGGAAGCCCGGTTACCGGTGGATGTGCGCCTACGGATATCGACCGATGGGGTATCCAATAGGACGCATTTCCGATACGTTCAGCGACTAAAGGACAGTTTACAGTTGGCCTACAAATTGGCTGAGCGGACGACCGCACAATTGAATGCGGGGAATAAAAGGCGTTATGACCACAAAGTACGTTACAAGGAAATTCACCCCGGAGATGCGGTCCTTTTACGCAACTTAGGTGTTCCTGGGAAGCATAAATTGGCAGACCGGTGGCGGGAGGGTGTGTATGAGGTGGAGTCACAGATGCCGGGTCTTCCTGTGTACCGGATCAAGGATTCTGAAGGCCGCGTAAAAGTGTGGCATAGGAATCATCTGCTTCTCATACCTCAAGTAGGGACGGATGAATTGGAAGCCCCAGCCACTGCCCTAGATGGAGCAGTTGAATACACAGAGGATGGCTCAGAAACTATAAAAATTGCCACCTCTGAGGATACAATGGAGGGAACCTCTCAAAGGGGCCTTCCGGCCGTGGAGGCATCTCCCGAAGGAGCCACGGGTAAAGAGCCTTTTGGCCCGAACATTGATCATTTGACTCCAGTGAGTCAGCCTCTAGACCCACAAAGTCCATGTTTTACACCCCAAAGAGACTGTGCTAATGCTGAACACCCCTCAAGGGTAGAGATGGAAATACCAGTTGAGACTGAGCACTCTGCAGAGGAAGCAGAGGAGGATCAACCCCGCCGAAGTCAAAGAAACAGTCAACCTCCCATGCGAATGGCATATGATCAGTTTGGGGCACCCCATTATGAGGCTCAGCAGTGGGCTCGGCATAGGATGCAAGCTATGATGGTACTGTTTAATGAGATGTGTAACCTAATCTAGGAAGAGAGGGTTGTGTACATAGTTAATATATATGTGGTTAGGTAGTCCAGCGGGGACGCTGGATTCTGGGGGGGGGAGAATGTAAGGATGTGCATATATATTAAAGGTTCCGCGCTGTCAATTACATAGGCAGCGCCATATTGTCCCTGTTTGCCAGCGAAGTTACTGCGTACCAGTTGGGCTGCGCATGCGCGAGGGAAGCGCGCGAAGGGTAATATTAAGTAGAGACTTGGAGGGGGTTGAACTATGAACTCTGACTGTGAGAAGGTCAGCTGAGGCTGAGGACCAATGGGATGCGAGACTGTGTATGCAGGAACCGGATGCGTGTGGGCGGTGGGTCAGAGCAGCGAGGGAGGTGAAGGAGGAGGTTGGCGGAACCTCGTGTGCGAGAGCAGAGGGTCAGTGACCCGTCTGCTTAGGTAGGGTATGCCCACAGCCCCAGGAGCCTTTCCCCTGCCATCGTAGGGTGCTGTATTTGTAAGGACGCCCATAGTCGTCAGGGACGTTCCCCTTTAGTGAGGGTCATATGCGGAGCTGCGGAGCTGCGGCCGCCATCTTGGATTTCCCATCTGACGGTGCTGCAGAAGGGAGAGACGGCGCAAGGCTGGATTAACACCAGGGCCCCCTGTGGAGTGTCAAGGTCATCGTAGTGACCGGAAGGTATCCTTATCTACAAGTGCACCTACACCGGTCACCAGGCGCTGATCCCGCCTCCCACTAACTAATTGGGTTTCCTGAGAGAATGCATATGGTACCATACTTTACTGGTTATGAGACATACTCCTAAGGAGAGTGGCAGAGCCGCTTATGTACAGGACATTATCCCAATAAGGTGTGGCCGAGCCACGTTGTGTGTGTGTATGTAAATGTTATATGATAAGTCTGCATATCATTTGTTATTCATGTGTGATATAAAAAGGTTGCTGTTGCATACTGCTGTTGTTAGGTTCTTGCTCAGGGTATAATCTCTATAATGGGGATCCTGGGTGAGTGGAGGCGCTGCACCACAAGTGATAAAGGTATACCCCCAGGCTCCCAATATGCGGAGGCTCAGAGCTCCTGAAGCCACAGGTTTATGCACCGTAGTCCCTTAGTTCAGGTGTTCACAAAAAGGGCTACATAACGATTTGTGATAAAACCGCCATAGGATTAAACAACTGGCAAGGGGAGACGGACACTCACACTGAGACAGGAAGCGGGCTCGCGGTGACTGCAGAGGATCCGGATCTCGGCACCGCGAAGATGGAAAACACCGCTGCTGTCTCCTGCAGGCTCCGTCAAAGCTTGCCAGCAAACACGCGCAGGATGACCTGTCGTGACCTCTACGCGTTTCGCACCACGTGCTTCGTCCGCGCGCATTTATAGGCGGCAGCTAGTCAAATAGGACGGCCCCCTGAAAAGAACACCCTTTGTATGCCTGATGTAACCTATACATATCATAAAGGATACTAGGCAACAGAGTGTGATTATACTCATATAGGGGATGCATGGATTGTTACATAAAGTTCATCATAACCAACACCCTTATGAGAATATACATATATGACCTCTAATACCATGTCTATACACATATACTATATTAACAGAACATGGTGATATAATGTATATTAAAAAGAGGAAAAAGGGAGAAATAACAAACAAAAAATATATAAAAATATGTAAAAACATATACAAAAGAAATGCTGATACAAATTAATGTTATAAAATCATTATCTTAAAAAAGGAGTTAATTCAATGAGTTCATTGAAACCATTCGGATGTCTAGTTAACATTTCATAGATCCAAAATTGCTCACGTTTTAATAAATGATTCTCTCTGTTTCCCTGTCTACTACTTAGTGATACACTCTCAAGTCCCTTAAATGTAATACAGCCTGGTTCGTTGTTATGCACTTCTTTAAAGTGTTTCAAAAGCGGAGTGAGTGGCATACCTTTTGCTATTGTTTTTGGTACGTTTTTAACATTTCTCAGGTGTTCTAACATGCGCATTTTCAGGGGTCTTTTGGTCCTACCAATGTACTGTAAATTACAGCTACACTGTAAGACATAGACCACATGTGTCGTCTGACAATTAATAAAGCTCTTTATATTGTAGACTTTTTTAGTAACTCCTGACGTAACCGTTTTCCCTTGACAGATATGGTTACACGCTTTACACTTTCCGCATTTATAAGTGCCCTTAATTCCCAAACGTATTTTAATGTCTCCAGATGCGGTGACTTCTCTGGAGACTTGACTCGGGGCCAACATATGTTTAAGGTTAGGTGCACGTTTGAACACTATCCCAGGCTTGGACTTTAGTCGGGGACCCAAAATGGGATCTGCTTTTAATATACCCCAATGTTTTTGCAGAATTTTCCTAACATTATAATGTGTATCACTAAATTGAGTAATAAATGCTGGACTTTGATTTTGTCTCTTATCATTCTTTTTGTGATGGTATTTCATCAAAGATTTCCTTGGAATCTTTTCCAGTTTTTTAAGCGAAGAATTTATTAAGTCGCTATCATATTCTTTGTCCAGGAACCTATTCTTTAAAAAAGAAGATTGTTCTTCAAAATCCACAGCCTTAGAATCATTTCTCTTCAACCTGAGAAATTGATTAAATGGAATATTTTGGACCCATCTCTTATCATGACAACTAAATGGGTCTAAATATGAATTAACATGTGTGGCCTTAAAATGCGTTTTAGTATGTACAGTATTGGCCTCAATGTAGATCTCTAGATCGAGATAATGAATATTTGCTGAGCTATTTTCACCACTAAATTTTAAATTAAATTCATTTTTATTCAGAAGTGCAACAAAATCAAGGTAGGAATCCTCTGTCCCTTCCCACACAATAATAAAATCATCGATGTATCTCCTCCACAGCTTGAGCTGCGGAGGAGTACATCCAAAGATCGCCAAAGACTCCCACTGTCCCATATACAGATTAGCGAATGATGGGGCAAATGTTGTGCCCATCGCTGTCCCTAGAATTTGCAAAAAGTAAAGGGAATCAAACAAAAAATAGTTGTGACCAAGGATAAACTCAATTGAAGATAAAATGAATTCAACCTTTGTGATGGGTAGTGTTTGTGGTGTCAAAAGAAAATGTCTAATAGCTTCTACCCCTTTTTGGTGAGGGATACTGGTGTATAATGCCTGAACGTCCAAAGTGGCTAATCTATAATTATCTTGCCAAACAAAACCATCTAATATTTGTAAAACCATAGTAGTGTCTTTAAGGTGAGACGGAAGTGAAGTGACCAATGGTTGTAGAAAAAAATCAATATAAGTGGATAAATTAGAAGTGAGGGAATTAATCCCTGAAATGATAGGACGTCCAGGTGGGGAAGTAAGTGATTTGTGTATCTTAGGGATATAATAAAAAATAGGGACAGTGGGAGTCTCAGTAAACAAATATTGATACTCTGACTTTGATATTATTCCAACTTCCAAAGCCCCATACAGGTGTGTTTTTATTAGGCTCAAATATTCCTTTGTAGGGTCCCTCTTTAGTGTAACATATGAAGTTGGATCCTGTAAAAGGCGATGAGCTTCCCCAAAATAGTCCTCTGTATTCAAGAGAACTATTCCACCCCCTTTATCCGCTGACCTTAATACAATATTTGGATTGGACTTTAATTGTTTGATACTTTTGTGTTCCTCCCAAGTTAAATTGGAATGAGATCCAAGATGTTTTTTCTTATACATATCTTTAAAATCCTGTTCAACCAATTTTCCAAATAATTCAATATTATGTTCTCTTGAGGCATATGGAAAAAATACAGAATTTGGTTTAAAACCAGAGTGTAAGTAACTTCCAAAATTGACAAAGTCAGGGTCACTCTCTTTCAATAGGGCTTCAAGATCTTCAATGTCAGCCAACTGGTCAGTTGTAATATCAATCGGATCATCTTGGGAGACGTGGTCCGATGTAGCCTTATTGCTACTATAATGACGTTGTAAGGTCATTTTTCTTAGATATTTTTGAAGATCAATATATAGATCAAATTCATTTGATTCTCTAGAAGGGGCAAACGTAAAGCCCTTTTTGAGCACTTGAAAAAGGTGTTTATCTATAATAAGGGAAGATAAATTAAATATCCCATGACTAGTTTGTGTCAATGGCTCAGGGATCCCCTCTTGGTGGGCGGGCTTTCTCCCTCCTCGGTTACCTCGTCTGAGTAATCCCTTTTTCGATTCAGTTTTTGCAGGGGTTTTGAGGGGGGGTTGTCTAAGTTCCAACTTGGTCTTTTGGGCTTGCTTTTGTTCGATTTCTGAAAAAAACAATCATTATTATCTTCATTTGTTTCACTTTCGTTGCCATTAGCTCTAAGGTGAAGAAATGTATTTGAAACTGGTAGTTCAAATGCAATGCTTTTGTCCCCTTTACTGGCATATTGGTTTTTCCTTTGATGTTTATATTTGTGTTTTACATCCTTAGGTTTCCCATTCTTGCCCACCATTGACCAATTATCACTTTGACTCCTCTCTCTATATTTATGTTGATGAGGGGGTCTATTGTTAGAGTGATCTCTTTTAGTATTTTCATTTGTTGGTCTATGGGAATCTTTATTCAATCTTTGAATAATCTCTACATTATGAGATTTTTTAAAGTTTTTAGGGATTTTGGGTATTGCACCGGATGACATAGGCTGTTTCTTATTTTTAGGGACCTCTTTTTTAGATGGTTCTAAATTTGTAGATTTCTGTGAAATCTGATCATAGACAGTTCTTTCTGTATTAACAGTTTTTTCTGTCTTATCTTTCCAGTCCTTTTGCCTATTTTCTAAGTAGTCAACCTTATCTCTAAGGAACTTCTTATTTTTCCTTACCATAATGCCTTTCTCATGTTTTCTCAATTTGCCCACCATATCTTCGACTAATTTGGGCAACCCTTCTAATGTTGGTAAACCGATAATGTCCATTTTGACTTTATCAATTTTAACAGAGAGTTCTTGCAGTTCTTTTTTCCTCTCTCACATAAGGAGTTTAATAAGGTTAATTGAACTTATCTCAAGAATCTCTTCCCAAATAGCCAAAAAGGCTGGGTTGTCATTGCCATATGTGGGTTTGAGTAGCAATCTTAGGCCTCTAGGAACCCTTTTTTGTTTCAGGTATTCCTCAAACGATACAAGCTCCCAAAAAGCTTTAGTTTCTTGCTCTAATAGTTTAGTTACAGCAAGGATCTTAGATGGTAGATCTACCGAGATATCTTCTAAATTGATATTCTCACAAAACATTTGTCCCAATAAAGCACCTCTGTTATTCCTATTATCCAAACTGGATATAAAATTAGTGGTGAATTCTGATAGCTCAGCCATATTGGTGTAGTATGTGAAATATAATCCGAATAAAATAAGAATACTATTATGGTCTAAACAATCTCCTTAATAAAAACACATAAACATACACATGAATATATGAAAAAACAGTCTTATCTATGCAGCTGAAAATCCAAGGGAGAGAGAACCAGAGTCCAAAGTCCAATAAATTGTATCTGGAAACAGTTCTTTATCTTGAGAGTAGAAAAAGCAGGATATTCAGCGCTCGTGCTGTATTAAAATGTGGATAGTCCCTTTGCAGCATGCATATAGAGCGTATCCCCAAAAGCTCCTACTTCAAGGTGATCTCCCCTGAAAAGGGGGGAGGGCACCCTGCAAAACAAAGTGAAAAAAATGCACAAATGCGCACCAGGGATTAGTAATAGGTAATTTATTAAAAATGTACACAAATACTGAGGGGATCCAACCCCACCTCAGATGAAGGGCTAAGCAGCTAAAGCTCAGTGTTATTAGAGAGTGCCTCCAATTCTAACTAAAACCTAAGCTGCACAGCATACAGTTTACAATAAAAATGCATATAAGGAATAAAACAAACATGAAAGAAAACTATCTAACGATTTGTGATAAAACCGCCATAGGATTAAACAACTGGCAAGGGGAGACGGACACTCACACTGAGACAGGAAGTGGGCTCGCGGTGACTGCAGAGGATCCGGATCTCGGCACAGCGAAGATGGAAAACACCGCTGCTGTCTCCTGCAGGCTCCGTCACAGCTTGCCAGCAAACACGCGCAGGATGACCTGTCGTGACCTCTACGCGTTTCGCACCACGTGCTTCGTCAGGAGGTCACGTACAGCGTCATCCGCGCGCATTTATAGGCGGCAGCTAGTCAAATAGGACGGCCCCCTGAAAAGAACACCCTTTGTATGCCTGATGTAACCTATACATATCATAAAGGATACTAGGCAACAGAGTGTGATCATATTCATATAGGGGATGCATGGATTGTTACATAAAGTTCATCATAACCAACACTCATATGAGAATATACATATATGACCTCTAATACCATGTCTATACACATATACTATATTAACAGAACATGGTGATATAATGTATATTAAAAAGGGGAAAAAGGGAGAAATAACAAACAAAAAATATATAAAAATATGTAAAAACATATACAAAAGAAATGCTGATACAAATTAATGTTATAAAATCATTATCTGGAAAAGATTCCAAGGAAATCTTTGATGAAATGCCATCACAAAAAGAATGATAAGAGACAAAATCAAATCCCAGCATTTATTACTCAATTTAGTGATACACATTTACCTTTAAAAGCCTATGTCGTCTCATTTTGAAACCAGACGCCGAGGAGGACGGACCTCCGGAGAAGAAAGAAGACCAGGGCGTGGCCGAAGGTGGGAAGAAGACCCCGGAAGAAGGTATAAGAAAGAAGAATACAGATGAAGATGGATTACATTTAGAAGACCCGTGGATTGATTTGGATTTTTAGTTTAATGTTTATTTTTTTATGGTTTTAATTTTATGGGTTCCTGTGCATGGTGGTTTTGTACGTGAGTAAGCTGTTCAATGGGAGTCGGTAGGGCCAAGTAATGGTAAGTGAACTAAAGAAATGTATTTTATTTAACTTGTTAATTTTTTTAATGCTTTTTTAACGTATATTTATTTTTTGGTGGTATATCATTTCTTGCCACTGTATGTATGTATGTATGTATGTATGTATGTATGTATGTATGTATGTATGTATGTATGTATGTCTAGAGAGATATATACATACAGGGTGAAAAATGATGTTGTTTTAAAAGCTTGATTTGATGTGTTTTAAATTAATTTGACAATGCTGCTATGCTTTAATGTGTGTTTAAAGTATTTTAAAATTAGATAGATGTAATCGTTGCTATTGTATGTTGTATTTCAGGTCAGGGTTAGCCTTAGTTTTCAATTTTGTATGCTTGTTGGTACTTATATTTTTTCTCAGGCTGAATTGTTCAGTTCCAGGCTTGAATTAGTTAATTGTTTAATTGTTAGTGTTGGAATGTAATTTGTTTAGGGATGTCATTAATGAATGCTAATTGATTTATGTTTACTGGCTTGGTTAAAATAGTATACTTGTTTGGAGGTATCTGTATTTTGCTTGCAATGTTATTGTTAACATTCATTTGCAGAATTTATATGGTGCATAGATTGCATTTACATTGTATATATGATGCATACAATGTGTTGATTGTTATTATAGGTATTTGATTGGCAGTTGATGTTTTTGATTGTAAGATCAGTTAGGATTATGAAAGGGAATTAATTTTATTGTAGTGTGTCTTTATGAAGAAGTGTTATTTTGAGTACAGCATGTTTTTGATAACCCTTCTACATTTATTTGTATATTGGTTCATCATGTGTGTATATGTGTGTATATGTATGTGTGTATATATATATATATATATATATATATATATATATATATATATATATATATATATATATATACAGTGCTTGACAAATCACCCAAAAATCTACTCGCCGAACCAAAAAATCTACTCGCCACCTAGTCCCGCCCCAACCCCGCCTCTAGTCCCGCCCCCAGCCCTGCATTTAAAAAAAACCATAAATGAAATAAATTGAATAAATTCCTAGTAAGAACATTCGTTTTTGACATAAGTTTATTTATTGTATTACATTATACTACAATTAGTCCTTGGTGTGTGTGTGTGTGTGTGTGTGTGTGTGTGTGTGTGTGTGTGTATAAATGTCGATCTAGAAAAAAAAGCCAGATGTGAATGACTAGTTTCCTGCATCCCTTAACTAGTGCCTGGATGCCCCCGCTTCACAATATTTAAAGCAGCAATCCCGCCTGGGATCTTACCTGATCCGCAGACCCTCAATGTCCAGGTACCTCATTCCCGCAATGTTATACATTGGAGGGGATGTGTTCCCTACCTGTCTTCTGGGTTACGGGGGATTCCGATGTCTTCTGTGTGAAGATTGAGTCAGATCTGGAAGAAAACAGTATAGGTTATTTCGGTGTAGTATAGGGCAGTTAAGATATACAGGGTAAATAAAATATCCAGATCCAGATTGTGAGACAGAGAGAGGGTGAGACAGAGAGAGGGTGAGACAGAGAGAGGGTGAGACAGAGAGAGGGTGAGACAGAGAGAGGGTGAGACAGAGAGAGGGTGAGACAGAGAGAGGGTGAGAGAGAAGGTGAGAGAGACGGAGAGAAGGTGAGAGAGACGGAGAGAAGGTGAGAGAGACGGAGAGAAGGTGAGAGAGACGGAGAGAAGGTGAGAGAGACAGAGAGAAGGTGAGAGAGACGGAGAGAGAGATGGAGAGAGGGTGGGAGAGACGGAGAGAGGGTGAGAGAGAGACGGAGAGAGAGAGAGGGTGAGAGAGAGAGGGTGAGAGAGAGAGGGTGAGGGAGAGAGGGTGAGGGAGAGAGGGTGAGGGAGAGAGGGTGAGGGAGAGAGGGTGAGGGAGAGAGGGTGAGGGAGAGAGGGTGAGGGAGAGAGGGTGAGGGAGAGAGGGTGAGGGTGAGAGGGTGAGAGGGTGAGAGAGAGACGGAGAGAGGGTGAGAGGGTGAGAGAGAGACGGAGAGAGGGTGAGAGGGTGAGAGAGAGACGGAGAGAGGGTGAGAGGGTGAGAGAGAGACGGAGAGAGGGTGAGAGGGTGAGAGAGAGACGGAGAGAGGGTGAGAGGGTGAGAGAGAGACGGAGAGAGGGTGAGAGGGTGAGAGAGAGACGGAGAGAGGGTGAGAGGGTGAGAGAGAGACGGAGAGAGGGTGAGAGAGAGACGGAGAGAGGGTGAGAGAGAGACGGAGAGAGGGTGAGAGAGAGACGGAGAGAGGGTGAGAGAGAGACGGAGAGAGGGTGAGAGAGAGACGGAGAGAGGGTGAGAGAGAGACGGAGAGAGGGTGAGAGAGAGACGGAGAGAGGGTGAGAGAGAGACGGAGAGAGACGGAGAGAGGGTGAGAGAGAGACGGAGAGAGGGTGAGAGAGAGAGGGTGAGAGAGAGAGGGTGAGAGAGAC
The DNA here is from genome assembly GCF_040206685.1 of Ascaphus truei. Lineage (NCBI taxonomy): Eukaryota > Metazoa > Chordata > Amphibia > Anura > Ascaphidae > Ascaphus > Ascaphus truei. Next base: position 482,774,989 of record NC_134484.1, read on the forward strand.
GGAGAGAGGGTGAGAGAGACGGAGAGAGGGTGAGAGAGACGGAGAGAGGGTGAGAGAGAGACGGAGAGAGACGGAGAGAGGGTGAGAGAGAGACGGAGAGAGGGTGAGAGAGAGACGGAGAGAGGGTGAGAGAGAGACGGAGAGAGGGTGAGAGGGTGAGAGAGAGACGGAGAGAGGGTGAGAGGGTGAGAGGGTGAGAGAGAGACGGAGAGAGGGTGAGAGGGTGAGAGAGAGACGGAGAGAGGGTGAGAGGGTGAGAGAGAGACGGAGAGAGGGTGAGAGGGTGAGAGAGAGACGGAGAGAGGGTGAGAGGGTGAGAGAGACGGAGAGAGGGTGAGAGGGTGAGAGAGAGACGGAGAGAGGGTGAGAGGGTGAGAGAGAGACGGAGAGAGGGTGAGAGGGTGAGAGAGAGACGGAGAGAGGGTGAGAGAGAGACGGAGAGAGGGTGAGAGGGTGAGAGAGAGACGGAGAGAGGGTGAGAGGGTGAGAGAGACGGAGAGAGGGTGAGAGGGTGAGAGAGAGACGAGAGAGGGTGAGAGGGTGAGAGAGAGACGGAGAGAGGGTGAGAGGGTGAGAGAGAGACGGAGAGAGGGTGAGAGAGAGACGGAGAGAGGGTGAGAGGGTGAGAGAGAGACGGAGAGAGGGTGAGAGGGTGAGAGAGACGGAGAGACGGAGAGAGGGTGAGAGAGAGAGACGGAGAGAGGGTGAGAGAGAGACGGAGAGAGACAGAGAGAGGGTGAGAGAGAGAGGGAGAGAGGGTGAGAGAGAGAGGGTGAGAGAGAGACGGAGAGAGACAGAGAGAGGGTGAGAGAGAGAGGGTGAGAGGGTGAGAGAGAGAGGGAGAGAGGGTGAGGGAGAGAGGGTGAGAGAGAGAGGGTGAGAGAGAGAGGGTGAGAGAGAGAGGGTGAGAGAGAGACGGAGAGACGGAGAGAGGGTGAGAGAGAGACGGAGAGAGGGTGAGAGAGAGACGGAGAGAGGGTGAGAGAGAGACGGAGAGAGGGTGAGAGAGAGACGGGGAGAGGGTGAGAGAGAGACGGAGAGAGGGTGAGAGAGAGACGGAGAGAGGGTGAGAGAGAGACGGAGAGAGGGTGAGAGAGAGACGGGGAGAGACAGAGGGTGAGAGGGTGAGAGAGAGAGGGTGAGAGGGTGAGAGAGAGAGGGTGAGAGAGAGAGGGTGAGAGAGAGACGGAGAGAGGGTGAGAGAGACGGAGAGAGGGTGAGAGAGACGGAGAGAGGGTGAGAGAGACGGAGAGAGGGTGAGAGAGAGACGGAGAGAGACGGAGAGAGACAGAGAGAGGGTGAGAGAGAGAAGGAGAGAGGGTGAGAGAGAGAGGGTGAGAGAGAGACGGAGAGAGGGTGAGAGAGACGGAGAGAGGGTGAGAGAGAGACGGAGAGAGGGTGAGAGAGAGACAGAGAGAGACGGAGAGAGGGTGAGAGAGAGACGGAGAGAGGGTGAGACGGAGAGAGGGTGAGAGAGAGACAGAGAGAGACGGAGAGAGACAGAGAGAGGGTGAGAGAGAGAAGGAGAGAGGGTGAGAGAGAGAAGGAGAGAGGGTGAGAGAGAGAGGGTGAGAGAGAGAGGGTGAGAGAGAGACGGAGAGAGGGTGAGAGAGACGGAGAGAGGGTGAGAGAGAGAGGGTGAGAGAGAGACGGAGAGAGGGTGAGAGAGACGGAGAGAGGGTGAGAGAGACGGAGAGAGGGTGAGAGAGAGAGGGTGAGAGGGTGAGAGAGAGAGGGTGAGAGGGTGAGAGAGAGAGGGTGAGAGAGAGACGGAGAGAGGGTGAGAGAGAGAGAGGGAGAGGGAGGGAGAGAGGGAGGAGGGAGAGAGAGGGAGAGAGAGGGAGGGAGAGAGGGAGGGAGAGAGGGAGAAACGGAGAGAGAGAGGGTGAGAGACGGAGAGAGGGTGAGAGACGGAGAGAGGGTGACTGTGGGGGGATGGGGTGACTGGGTGTGGGGGTGGGGTGACTGGATGGCATGACTGGGTGGGGTGATGGGGTTACTGGGTGGGGTGATGGGGTGACTGGGTGGGGTGATGGGGTGACGGGGTGTCTGACTGGGCGGGGATTACTGACTGCCTGACTGGGTGGGGATTACTGACTGTCTGACTGGGTGGGGATTACTGACTGTCTGACTGGGTGACTGGGCAGGGGGCAGGGGGGTGGGATGACTGACTTTTGACTGACTGGGTGGGGGGGAGTGACTGACTGGGTGGGGGGGAGTGACTGGGTGGGGGAGGTATGACTGACTGACTGGATGGGGGCGGTATGACTGACTGGGTGGGGGGGTATGACTGACTGACTGGGTGGGGGGGGTATGACTGACTGACTGGGTGGGGGGTGTATGACTGGCTGACTGCGTGGGGGGGGGTATGACTGACTGGCTGACTGGGTGGGGGGGTATGACTGGCTGACTGGGTGGGGGGGTATGACTGACTGGGTGGGGGTATGACTGGGTGGGGGGGTATGACTGGGTGGGGGGGTATGACTGACTGGGTGGGGGGGTATGACTGGGTGGGGGGGTATGACTGGGTGGGGGGGGTATGACTGGGTGGGGGGGTATGACTGACTGACTGGGTGGGGGGGTTATGACTGGGTGAGGGGGGTATGACTGACTGGGTGGGGGGGGGGGTATGACTGACTGGGTGGGGGGGGGTATGACTGACTGGGTGGGGGGAGGGTATGACTGACTGACTGGGTGGGGAGGGGGGATGACTGACTGACTGGATGGGGTGGGGGGATGACTGACTGACTGGGTGGGGTGGGGGGATGACTGACTGACTGGTGGGGTGGGGGGTACCTCTGGTGTCCTACACGTTCTCTCTCTCTCTCATACACACACATACACACACACCACTCTCTCTCATACACACACACACACACACACACACACACACACACACACACACACACACACACACACACACACACACACACACATACACTCTCTGTGTGGGGGGGGGGAAGCGGAGACAGCCACGGGGACCGAGGGGAACACCCCTGCCCCGCGCATGCAGCCACAGGAGCAGAACCGGAGGGCAAGCGCGACAGGGGGGGAAATCCCCTGCTGTCATCCCCTGCTGTCATCTCCTGCCCCGCGCGAGTAGCCACGGGGACAGGAGCGGAGACCAGAGGGGAAGCGGGTTCGGGGGGGGGACATTCCCCGCTGTCATCTCCTGCCCCGCGCGTGCAGCCACAGGGACAGGAGCGGAACCGGAGGGCACGCGGGACGGGAGAGGGGGGGAAATCCCCCGCTGTCATCTCCTGCCCCACGCGAACAGCCACAGGGACAGGAGCGGAGACTGAGGAGATGAGGGGGAAAGCGCGAGCAGGAAACAGGGACCGAGCGCGCGAGCAGCAGCCATTACTTACCCCTGCAGAGAAGGGCTCCATTCCACGTCACGGCCAATTGGCCAATCAGCCAGGAGGATATTTTTTTTGTTATTTATTTATTTTTACCAGTAATGAAAAGTTCAGTCCGCGCTCTGTTGTGGCTGGCGGTTTTACTACCCACCACCAGTACACACTCAAGTGTACCGTTCCTGCTTATTTCCGATCGTTTCTATGCTATCAAAAACGGACAGGCATCCTAAGGACACCTATTGAAGGCCCCGGATCCTGCACATGTGTGCTACACTCTGCACCACGCTACCACACGTGGAGGACAGGAGAGTGAACAGAGACAGCCCCAGCGCGCGGGTCTGATCTCTCAGAACTGAGATTACCCTTCATACTTCCTATGTGATGCCCTACTCCTGTGATAGACACCAGAATCGGGGATTATTAAAGAAATTTTATATGTAAGTTACTAATTTTATTATTTGTTGCTAATACAATATCTATCTCTCATCTTGGTGCGCTTTTGTGTTTTTTCTTGTTTTATTTATTTTTACATTTGTGGGAGGGGAGGGGGAAACGGAGACAGCCACGGGGACCGAGGGGAACACCCCTGCTGGCATCGGGAGCAGCCACAGGCACTGGGGGAAAGCGGGGACCGGAGGGCAACCGGGACGGGAGGGGGGAACATCGCCCGCTGTCATCTCCTGCCCCATGCGAGCAGTCACAGGGACAGGAGCGGAACCAGAGGGCAAGCGGGACAGGGGAGAGGGGGAGGGAAAAATCCCCTGCTGTTATCTCCTGCCCCGCGCATGCAGCCACAGGGACAGGAGCAGAACCAGAGGGCAAGCGGGACAGGGGGGGAAATCCCCTGCTGTCATCTCCTGCCCGACAGGAGCGTAGACTGGAGGGGATGAGGGGGGAAGCGCGGGCAGGAGACAGGGAGCAGCCATTACTTACCCCTGCAGAGAAGGGCTCCATTCCGCGTCACGACCAATTGGCCAATCAGCCAGGAGGATATATTTTTTTATTTAAAAAAAAAATTTGCGCAGAGCAGGGGAAAAAAGAAGCTGGCCACCAGCCAATTTCCGTTCGCGTCTGGCGAGTGGGCGACCGGGTTTGTCGAGCACTGATATATATATATATATATATATATATATATATATATATATATCTGTGTATATATATATAGGAAATAAAGAAAGGCGGGGTTGCAGACCTGCCTAAGACATACAGATGAGCATACAGTTGCATTTGCATACATATATATATATATATATATATATATATATATATATATATATATATATATATATATATATATATATATATACAGTGGTTGACAAATCACCAAAAAATCTACTCGCCACACAAAAAAATCTACTCGCCACCTAGTACCAAACGTGTGCTGCTTGGGAAAATATTTACTCGCCCGGGGGTTAAATCCACTCGCCCGGGGCGAGCAAATGTATAGGTTTGTCGAACACTGTGTGTATGTATATATATATATATATATATATATATATATATATATATATATATATATATATATATATATATATATATATATATAGTTGCAGGATGAAGCCACTGTACAAATTCATGGGTGAAGGGTGGGTATCGGGCCAGTGTGGCTTAACCCCTTAATTACCTTTGCGGTTATTATCCGATAAGGTGTTTAAGGGGTTAATTGATATCTGAATGTACTTGCAATTTATTGTATTGTATTGGCTATGTATGTTGTGGGCAAGACAAGGATGTTGCTGGCGACGGAGACTTCTTATTGATGAGGTCAGTAGTACTTTATTTATTTGAATATGCTAGTTAATGTTTTTAATAATGGGCAATTAATCTATTATCCATATCTGGATAATAGTTATTTTGCACATTATTGTACTGTAGGTGTTGGGGGGGAGGGTGTATGTATTGAATGTATAGGCCAGGTTTATTTTTTTTACATTCAGGGTTTGTTCCGTGGTTCTGCGTGGGACCTCTGGAGACCATCTGCGGGTCTCCTCGGGTATCTCACGGGTATCAGGCTGGTGGTTCCACGGGTGACACATGCGGGGATGAAGCGGTGGCCTCACATCTGTGGGGGCACCGCGGACCCGTAGTCTGCGGGGATGAAGCGGTGGCCCCACTTCATGGGGGCACCGCCGACCCATAGGTGCGGGGATGAAGCTGTGGTCCCACTTCTGTGGGGGCACTGCGGACCCATAGTGAGCACTCGTGAGTTCCCCAGACCCCCGTGGGAACCACCCGAGGCCCCGCAGACACCTGTGGGTCTGACCCGGGGCTCCAAACCATCCTTGGGCCTACCGTGGGGACCCAATTGTGGCCCACGGTGACCCAAGGAGACTACCTGGGGGCCGTGGCGCTTGGCGGGACCCACCAGCAGGCCTTCAGAACCTGTTTGACAAGGGCTGCTGGTACCCTGTAGGTCTATCATGTGCCCCGCCAGCCCACCGGGCACTCGCGTGGGGCTGCGTTATGAACCCTGTTTGTAAAAGGATAAATCTTGTATTTATGGGGGGGAAGGGGGTGGGTAATGTATTTAATAAATATAATGATGTTTATTGTGTGTCACTGTATTGTTTTTATTGTGGGTACTGGGGCTGGGGGGGGGGTTCCCCCAACGGTAGGTGGGTAGGCCTCCCTTGTGGGTAGTGGGTGAGGGTGGTTAGGCCTCACGGGGTGGGGGGTTAGTGTGGGAGGGTATGTAGGCATCCCGAGTGGTGGGTGAGGGTGGGTTAACCCCTTAATGACTGTAGCGGTTAATAACCGCTATGGTGATTAAGGGGTTAGGGGACATTACTTTGGATGTTTTAATTTTTGTGTCTGTTTTGCAGCAGCGGAGGGGGCATGAACAGGATGGGGGGGTGGGGGGAGGGCAATGGTATGTGGGTAGGCCTCCCTTGTGGGTAGTGGGTGAGGGTGGTTAGGCCTCACGGGGTGGGCCATTGGCAGTGAGGCGCTGCATTATATGCACATCGGGATCCCCCTCCCCCTCCCCACATTTACATAAATTGCACTCACAGGAACACAGGCAGGGAGATTTAACAGACAAATTAGGGGGAGGGGGCCTTACACAGATTACAGTCAAGGAGGTGGGGTTATAACCAAAAGGGAACAGTTATGTTAAAAACCTGTGTATTCTTCTTGTCCATTAACAAGTACATAGAGGCGGCATACCAGGGAAGGGGGTGCACCTTTAACTCCTTCACTGCAAGAAGTGCATGTAATCTATGACTTTGCATAAAGAATAGAGCCGACCAAATGTGTACACACACCTACACACACACACACACACAGCTAAGAGGGGGCTCCTCGGCTGTAACCCCCCGATGTATACCTCAACGCCCAGTCACCTTCAACACCCCCCCCAAACTGTAACTTCCCCGGTGTTGGGGGGTTAGTGTGGGAGGGTATGTAGGCGTCCCGAGTGGTGGGTGAGGGTGGGTTAACCCCTTAATGACTGTAGCGGTTAATAACCGCTATGGTGATTAAGGGGTTAGGGGACATTACTTTGGATGTTTTACTGTATGTGTTGGGGGGGGGTATTTCTTTAAAAGTATGTATGTGTTTATTTATTAATTTGGGGGGGGGCACATAATTGGTACTGCAGGCCTGCGGGTAACATTTTGTGTCTGTTTTGCAGCAGCGGAGGGGGCATGAACAGGATGGGGGGGTGGGGGGGGCAACGGTATGTGGGTAGGCCTCCCTTGTGGGTAGAGGGTGAGGGTGGTTAGGCCTCACGGGGTGGGCCATTGGCAGTGAGGCGCTGCATTATATGCACATCGGGATCCCCTTCCCCCTCCCCACATTTACATAAACTGCACTCACAGGAACACAGGCAGTGAGATTTAACAGACAAATTAGGGGGAGATGGCCTTACACAGATTACAGTCAAGGATGTGGGGTTATAACCAAAAGGGAACAGTTATGTTAAAAACCCGTGTATTCTTCTTGTCCATTATCAACAGTATTTTAAATACACATGGGGTGTATGTTGTTTATTGGGGGCAAATGTCCCCAATAAACACGCTATTCTGCCTTAACCCTTCATTGCCCTAGCGGCTATCAGCTATGGTAATGAAGCAGCATTTCTGTATTTTAATAATATTGTGCAGGAGCAGGGGGTCCCCCGAGCTGAACCGCATTGATTTGTGGCTCAGGGAACCCCCTGCTCACTGTAGAATATTATTAAAAATACATTCATGCTGCTTCGCTACCATAGCACATAGCCGCAAAGGTAAGGAACGAGTCTTTATTGATATGTGTGTTTTATTCATAGTGTAGATGTGCAGAGGGTCTCCGGAGCTGAACCGCTTTGGTTTTAGGTCCGGGGAACCCCTGATCCCCGAGATACAGGCCCCTTTAGGGGGTGCCGGTATCCCTCTGCTTTGTTTACATTCCGCGGTCACATGATCGGGACCTTTAAAAGCAGAGGGATACCGGCACCTCATAAAGGTATCTCGGGAAGCAGGGGGTCCCCAGACTTGAAACCAATGCGGTTCAGCTCTGGAGACCCCCTGCACATCTACACTATGAATAAAATTGTATTTTAAATAATTTTTAATGTGCCGATGTTTGCGCAGAGAGAGCAGCGGATCTCTCTCTGCTGCAAACACATCTCGCCAGGGGACAGCTTCTCGACTTCAAAGACAACAACTCGCAAACGCCCCCATGAGTTTTTACACGGCATTGCAGTATTGCAGACAGCGAGAATAAAATGCTTAAATCACAGCCGCGAAAATAACGCAATTCACCCCGGGCGAAAACGACACAAAACCGCACATAACCGGGATAATCTGAAAGCCGCGGATCTAGCTGAGTTAGACTCAGGGGATCCATGATGAAATCATCCTTGATGACGAAACGCGTAGGGCGTGGCTGAGACGGAGGAGGCACTTTCTCACTAAACACCGCAGATTGCGGACGCAGTATCGTGAGTGGCGAGACATACAAGAAGCAGCGGGCAGATCTCCACTACTCCTGATGGTACAACAGCCAGAAGAAAGAAGGCAAGATCTCTGGTTCCCGGAGGGATTTCCTGTTGCGGGGCACACGCCGGGAGGACGTCACTTCCGGTGAAGGAGTTTGTACTACACGTGTGGAGGAGGAAAACTCCATTGTTGATCGAGACGCTGCCAGTGGCTTATGAGGGCCAATCTCATAACTGCTCTTTTTTATTGTTTGATTTGTGAGAGGGCATTTGTCTATTTTTTAATGTTCCATAAAATGATTGTTATACTTTAATGCACTAGGTGTGTGCCTGTTTTTTTCTCATTTTCTCTCATATATATATATATGAGAGAAAATGAGAAAAAAACAGGCGCACACCTAGTGCATTAAAGTATAACAATCATTTTATGGAATGACAATCATTTTATATACACATATATATATATACACATATATATATACATATATACAGTGGTTGACAAATCACCAAAAAATCTACTCGCCACACAAAAAAATCTACTCGCCACCTAGTACCAAACGTGTGCTGCTTGGGCCAATATTTACTCGCCCGGGGGTTAAATCCACTCGCCCGGGGCGAGCAAATGTATAGGTTTGTCGAACACTGCATATATATATAGTCATGGTATGGAGATTTGCACTCACGGTTTGGTTAGAAGGCAGATGCTTGTCCCATATGCAGCATATAGACGTGTGGTAACCAGGGGATCCTGATGACCAAAGAAGACAGCACACCGCAAAGATGATATCAAAAAAGTGTATTATGAAACACAGGGCCGCCAACGTTTCGGTCCTCGCAAAGGGACCTTCCTCAGGGCAGTGCACAACAGACTAATACACGCACCCATATATACCCCTAAAAACATACATGATATCACCTGAAAACAATCATGGACAATCCAAATTACAATCCCAGGTACAACCCACAACATATCACAGCCACTCAGACATACTGATACTGACCAGCACCAATGAAACAACTTGATCTGAACCCTTGTAGGATTGGTCACCTGGTCTACCAATGCCGTCCACGTAATGACGTCACCGTTCAACCTGATCGTGTCATGGCAACCATAGCAAAACATGCATAGCGTTTACAAAAAAGAGAACATGCATGAACATCTAGATTTTAATATAGACATATATATGCAGAACCCGATCGTGCTGCGTTGACAACCTGACAGACTCACCTCCCTGTGACCGCATATGCGTCTATACGCCGTGCCGTTTGCAACCCGACAGGAATCTGCTGCACCGCGCATATGCTACTTACCCCTGACAACCCGATCGTGTCCCTGGCAGAGAGGGGAGGGGTACGCACGTAAATTATCTAACAACTCCTACGCACATGTGCAATAAACCCCT